>NC_136809.1:29301867-29311867 GCF_951216825.1 Electrona antarctica | reverse complement strand
GAATGTGTGTGTGAATGGGTGAATGGGTGAATGTAATGCACAATCTATGTAAAGCGCCTTGGATAAAGGCGCCAAATGCACCATTTACCATTTACCATTTATAATGCAATACCATGATCAGTATTATGGTCAGTATCATGGTCAGTATCATGGTCAGTATCATGGTCAGTATCATGGTCAGTATGTCCAGTATCATGGTCAGTATCATGGTCAGTATCATGTCCAGTATCATGGTCAGTATCATGTCAATATCATGGTCAGTATCATGGTCAGTATCATGGTCAGTATCATGTCCAGTATCATGGTCAGTATCATTGTCAGTATCATGGTCAGTAACATGTCCAGTGTCATGGTCAGTATCATGTCAATATCATGGTCAGTATCATGGTCAGTATCAGGTCCAGTATCATGGTCAGTATCATGGCAATATCACGCACAGTACCAAGGTCAGGTCAAAGATCCTAAATTACTGAGGCACTACATTGTCTCTGCATTTGATGTAATATATGTGTTAACCTTGCTTACTGTAAGTTGCTCTGGATAAATTGTAAATGGTAAATCAAGAGAGAGCACCCGATGGACCCGTAGTACGACAAGCAAGACTAAACTAAGCGATGTGCATTGTGTGGGGGAACAAAAACACATATATAAAATGTATATATGAGTATTTAATTTTAAAAATATGTTTGGAATGTTCTCAACAAGGCTATATGTGCATTCATGTCCATTATAATGCCTGTCAAATTTGATTTTACATTTAAATGTCATTTGACTATCAAAAGCCTTTCTGTCAAAAATGTAAACGTTTAAATTGAATATTACACATTTATGATGTTGATTTAATGATGTAGCTCTAATAAAAGCCATAAACAACAATTTTGTGTTATTACAAACAAATAGCTTGATTATTTAATATATTACAACTATGAGAATTACCAGTATAATACATTATGACAAGTGTACAACAACTATATTATAATACTTGACCTTATAAGTCATTATATTATTTTTACAATGACTATTTATGAGTGCTTATAACTATATTTATACAGTGATATAAGCAGATATGTTTATAACGCATTATTGACATAACGCGTGTGTGCGCGTGCGTGCGTGTGCGTGCGTGCGTGCGTGTGCGTGCGTGCGTGCGTGTGTGTGTGTGCTCGTGCGTGCGTGCGTGCACGTGTGTCCTTCACCATTACCCACTAACCCTGCTCCCTGTGTGAAGAGAAGAAGCGCCATCGGAGCCTGTGAGGGTTTTAAAATCCAAGCTCCAGAATGTGCCGCGTGTAGCAGAGGAAGGAGGTGGGCGATGGATTAGTGGGAGCCTCAGCCTCTGATGTTATTTAATCTCACCAGTCTCGCCGTGAGCCAATGAGCAAGCCAAACTAGCCAGCCAGCCAGCCAGCCAGCTAGCTTTCCACCCAAGCCTAGCCTAGCCAAGCCAAGCCAAGCCAAGCCGTACCCCTTGATGCACATTATGGCCTTATGATCACCCAGTCCAATGGATTTTGTACACAAACGCCAGGCGGGTTTGCCACTGCCATCACCATTCACCTCCTCAGTCACCCCCACTGCTGTCACTGCTGCTACATAACGGTTCATTCTGCCAAACGTCTCCCTGCCTCGATCTAAACAGCCAGCAGCTCCAATTGTCAAAATGGACGTGGTGATGTGGCGAGAGGAGAATGGTCTCGCTTGATTTCCCCCCGTCTCTCGCCTGCCTTTGCCCGTCTCTTTCTCTCTCTCCTCTGTGCCACACACATGCATGCACAGTTGCACACACGCATGCATGCACGCACGCACGCACGCACGCACGCACGCACGCACGCACGCACGCACGCACGCAAGCACGCACGCACGCACGCACGCACGCACGCACTCACGCACGCACCCTTATCACCAGCCTGAACCCAAATGTGTGTCTGTCCTTCCTCATCTACGACCCTCTCTCTCTCTCTCTCTCTCTCTCCTCCTCCAACCTTGCTCCACCTATAGTCCACTTTATTCTCAGTTTATAGCCCAAATATGTGCCTCTACCTCCCTTCCTCCTTTTTCTACTGTGCCTTTCTCATCCCTCCAAACACACACATATACACACACATGCTCGCACACACAGTAGCACACACACACAGTCACACACACACACAAACACACTCACGCACTCACACACGCCTTTACCCCCCACCCCCACCCGGAAATCGCTCAATTGCACAAGCCATCTCGGGAGCCTGCGTCTCGCTCCAGACCCCCAACCCCCCCCCCCCCCCCTCACCATCACCATCCTCACTCCTCTCACTCAGCCCCCACCCCAGCACCCCACCCCCTCCTCCCCAAGTGCATTCCAGCATGACAAACCCCATGGGATTTCAGTAGTCCTTTAAAGCCTGCTGCCTGCCTGCTGCTGGGAACCTGCTCTTCTCCATGCTACATTTTAGTATTCCAGGGAATACGTGACTGGGGAGGCAACCCAAGGCTGTTATATATTTCTCACCCCGAATCTCCTTCGCCTGCTTTCTCCATCTGCCGATTATTGTTTTGCAGTGTGTGTGTGTGTGTGTGTGTGTGTGTGTGTGTGTGTGTGTGTGTGTGTGTGTGTGTGTGTGTGTGTGTGCGTGTGCGTGTGCGTGTGTGATCTTGATTGATCGCTGATCAGCTTGTCTGTTTTTGAATTTCTATTTACTATATGCGGCGATAAAGTGTGTGCATTTCCTTTCTTATTGAAATATTTTCACTGGGTTTCGCTGGGTTTCTTTTTCAGAAGTCCTTTTTTATTTTAACACATAAAAGCATCACAACAACAATATACAAATTCTTAGTAATCTTTAAAACCAAAACACATTTACACATGCAACAATAGGGTTTAAAGACAATGAGTAACTTATTGAGTGATCTTTAATTTGGAATGTGTACCGTTACTCCGTGGGAGGACAAAAGTTTTGTTCTGCTGTCCGCAGAAGAAAGGTCCAGGCTGTCACTTTAACTCCAGAACAACATATGTATACTGTACTATAATGTCTTTAAACATAACCTACAATCTCTTTTACTGCCATTAATCTCTATACCTCTTAAGACAGTTTTTGTGTACAACCTTTATAGTGTTCCAAAAACAAAACCACAGAAATATGATCAGGTTGGTCTTTTTGCAGTTATGTTAGAAGAATCATAATACACAATTCCACAAGAAGTTCACCATCAGAGAGCAGCCTGCACCGCTAATGTTGACCATCTTGTGTCATTACAATGGAGTGTACGTTCCTCTGTCACTTTATACAAGTGCAACTCGCCACACAAGACAATGTGCCCTGTAGTACCGTGGTGAAGTTGACATGAAGAGGACCCCTTTTAACATGAAGCCACCAAAGAACCCATGCTGCCACCATCCGTGTGAATTGTGCCTCTGAAGATCGCATTTCCCGAGATGGTCTTACACTCAGCCAGAGGTGCACGCTAGAGAAAAAGGAATGGCTTGCAAACAAAAAAACAAAAGACAGAACTGGGTAAAGATAGTTTGGCTTGATGCGATAATTCAAAAGTTAACTGAAATGAAACATAGGAAGAAGAATAATCAGTGGTAGAGATTATTGCTCCAGAGTAGAGTGGGTAGTCACAGGTTTTTTTTGTCCCCCGTTATCATGTATTTGATCCTCATGATCTCTTCTTCCTTCTCCTCGGTTTGACGGATTCAGGATGATTGTTATGATTGTCTATTGAGTCCTTTACATAGGATGCCGGCTGTAAAACAAAAACAAAAAGGGGGGGAAAAGAAAAAAAGAAACTCGCTACAGCCACGACACTGAAAAACACATTCATAGACACCAAAAATATACATTATGATACTGTCAAAAGGTACAATAATTACACTGAAAAGGAAATTACAGCGTTTAAACCAACACCCAGAATGTTTTTCATTTCATCTTTTTGTCCGCCTCTCTTCTCTTCCACTCGTCGTCATCTCCTTCTGTGGTGAGGTGGGCGGGTGGGGGAGGGGGGCGGTGGTTATGGTGGTGGTACGGGGGGGGGGGGGGGGGGGGGGGGGTGGGGACTGGGGTACAGTGAGCCCCTCAAGAGCTGCTGGCAGAAAGTCTGAGTCCCACCTTTACCCTCCTGTGATGTGTACGGTGTGTGTGTGTGTGTGTGTGTGTGTGTGTGTGTGTGTGTGTGTGTGTGTGTGCGTGTGTGTGTGTGTGTGCGTGTGCGTGTGTGCATGTGCGTGTGTGTGTGTGTGTGGCCGGAGTGTTGTGGTGTGCGGGAGCCGGGAGGTCGGTGGCCATGGTTGGCTGCTCTAGAAGAACCACCGGAAAGCTTCACCGGTGTTGACTGGCGTTCTCTGCGGGAGACATAAAGTGAAGGACACAGTGTTACTTTGCAGCTTTCTCAGAGCAGTCAGAGAGCTAAGTGTCCCTGATGCCAGTGATTCTCAAACTTTGTAATTGCAAGGACCCCTTGATATACAACCCCATAACTCTGTAGTATAAGTATTGAACAAAGTTGACCCTTAACGGTCTATTTGGTTCAATACTTACACTCTCAGAGTTACAGACCTGTAAGGCTTAATTTTGTTCCTTAGCTGGGGACCCCTGGAACCCCATCCAGGACCCCTGGAGGTCCCTGGACCACACTTTGAGAATCACTGCTTTATGTACTGTAGCCATATAGCAAAGTCACTGAAAGAAAAACACTATTTGTGTATTAGTCAACTTTCTTCAATGACAAACATTTAAACATTTAAAGATGGAGTGCCATGATTTACGTACTTTTTCTGTTTTGTATGTGTCTATGGAGTTAACATTACTTATAATATATAATATTGAAATTTGTCTTCCCTGTGTATTTTTGGTTTCTCTAAAGGCCCAATCGAGGCCCAGGTCAAAAGGCCCAATCGAAATGACAGTGATATAGTGACATCACAATACCATCCGCTCCCCTAACCCCTCCCCCTTTATCATACAACAACAGCTGTGGGTGCGGCTTCAGTTCAGGTGGATCACCACCCTTCAACACCCACCTGGCAACAGGCCACATACAAATATAGTTTTAACCCTTTCTGTACACTTTTTTTGAAAAAAATCTTTCTCCTAGTATAGTACCTGATGATCATGTTTTAGGGGGGAAAAAAACGTCACTCCATCTTTAAAAATGATGTCAATGGATGCAAGTGTAAAAAAAGTCGAGCAACCAAATCGGCGAGTGCTATTTTTACAGCGACCCCCCTCCCCCTCCCCCTCCCCCACCACCATCACCCAAAACCTACAGGATATTTCACCAAAGAACAAGCCAAGGTGAAACACTATCCACGTCCCACCCACACCCAAATAATCATTACGCAGGATGAAATATTCAATACAAATTCCCAAGAAGCAACAATGAGGCATTTAATTACTGAGAGCTCCAGCCGCAGTGAGGGGGAACAGTGCATCATTTCAATTTGAGCCAGCGCCAATCTCCCTCGCCACCCCCCCCCCCCCCCCCCCCCCCCTTCCCCATTCCTCCTTTCCTGCATGTCTCCACACCAATCCCCTCAGTTAGTGACAGCCTCCCTTTTTTGGGGAACAACTCATTTGGTAGTCAGGAACATAAAAACAACCAAAGTCGTCCACCACCAATAGAGTTTTTTTTTAATTGTTTTTTGTTTAACATTTTAATAATAAGTGTCATATTCTGGGGTGAACATAAGCCAAAAATAGCTGATTTATAAGCTTTGAGAAGCACAGCTTCATGTACTGTACCCTATGACTGTGCTGCAGTGAGGGGCAACAGTGCCATAACATTTGACAGTACTACTGTACTCTTAATAATCTTGTTAATAAAGTATTCAATCAACAATCTTTCAATCTATGGAGCTATGCCTGCGGGGGCAAGGCAGTAAACCCCCTACATACTCTGTAGTAAACTGTAGTTTTCTCTGGACAAGCGTAACAACTAAACAAATACAGAAAATCACTTGATATTTTGCTTTACCGGTGAAAAAACAACTTCACAATCAGTAGTAATATGTAATATGAAATTAATAAATATAGGATATGTGATTCAGATATGTCAGATATGTCCAATGGAATCAATCACCTAGCTGTCCCTTTATTTTTTTAAAGACAAGCTACAGCCAATTGAAAAGAAAAAAAGAAATTGCAGCATTTAAAATGTCTATTTTCATGGGCTTTATTCATGAGCAAAAACAGCCATTTGTTTTTTAACTGGACATAAAAGAACACATGCTCACAGTCAACAAAACCAGAGGGTAGAAAGAAGAGGGGGGTGGGGCACTCTAAGATAAGCTAAATAGCACCTTTTTTATATATAATTTTTATCCCACGATTTTGCAACCCATTTTTTCACCCAGTGTCAATCTAATGTAATCCTGGGCGCTACACTTCCTCTGCCAACCCGGGAGGCAGCAGACTGACCTCATGCTTCCCTCTATGCATGAGGAGTCCAAGCTGCTTCTTTTCACCTGACAGGGGGGAGTTTCCCCGGACGTAGCGCGTGGAAGGAACACGTTATTCCAACCAGATCCTTTCCCCTACCATCAGGCGCCCCGGCTGGCCAGGGGGAGGTAGTTCAGAGACCAGGATTAGGCTACTGCAGGTTTTTTGTGTGGGTACCTACCCTACCTAACCCCAACCCTAACCTTTGAGTGTTATAATTCGACTGATAACCTCCAATAGACCGATACAAGACCACAGGTAGCCTAGTCTGTACAACAGTGACCTGGTATAAGCCGACAGCTCCACTAAATAAACAGATTTTGCTCTCTATCATAAGCAAAGTGAAGAACAATATGCCAGGCTATGTTACGCCACAACGTAAGTATTGTCAACAGGTAGATTTATAGAATAGGACACCATAGGACACAATGGAATGTGGCCCCTGACTTCACTGTACCGAGATTAAAACACAGAAAACACAACATAATAAATACACCAATGGTATATATATTATTATTATTATTATATTTTTCACCATCATTTTCATTTTCAAAACCTTCAAACAAGCTAAAGGTGTTTATTTTGCTGTCATTCATTCACTTGATATGTAAATCTAAAGATAGCAAACTGAGTTGTAGCATTATTTTTAACACCACATCCTGTGAGTTAAATGATCCTTTCAAGATAATAATACAGCACAGCAGAGTACAAAGACTGCCAAGTCAAAAGCAAACCCCCAAGATATTGGCAACAGGCTTATTTCATGGTGAAATACAAATATTTTCAAGTTGCCAGGGTTAAACTGCATTGCACATGTCACTATGCTTTAACTATGACGTTTCGATCCTTTCTATCTTCAACAGAACAAATGTTGGCAGGATTAACATACAGTATTTACACACTGAGCACAGAACATTTTCATTCATATACATCAATGGATGTTTGCTTGTTATAATTTGATACTGCTTGGAAATCCAAATGTCACTCTCTTGTCATATCACAGCTTATTTTACAGTGTACCCAAATGGACCCATAGCCTACCTATATGAAACTCTGGGAGTGTACAAATGTAACCTAATGAACCATTACAGGTGGACGCAGAAGGGTCACTTACGGGTCCTTTTGGTTACATTTGAACACTCACAGATGAATACACTAGCCTACGTTGTTCTCATCAGAGCCCACTGGGTTTCTCAAAGCCCACTGTGGGTTGTGACCCAACATTGAGAAGTACTCCTTGGTGAATTGAGAAGGTATACCTGTAACATTGTAAACGTTTCATACTTTTCTTTTCGCTCCTATGCCACCAAAATGTGGCACCAAAATGTGGAACGCCCTACCAACAGTCATTAAGACATGCAAATCCCTTGACTCCTTCAAAACCGCTCTCAAAGGGCACCTACGGACGGCTGCATTTCGAAACTGGCCTCCGTAAAATCTGAATCCCCCCCACCGCCCACCCCTTTTTCCCCTCACTGTAAATGTTTCTTTTCCCTTTTTACCTCCCCTATGATGAATTCCTGTTCTGTTCTTTGACTATATAGAAGTGTCTATTTGTACGTCTCTAAATGTTTTGATGAATTGAACAAGGTGGACCCTCTTGTAAACAAGTGTAATGCTTAATTGGGTCGTACACTCACAGTTAACAGTCTTTGTATTGAGTTTGTGCTTGAAATGTACTGTAATTCTACAAATTGTTAATAAATATTTCAATCAATCAATCAATCAAACTTTAAAAGCAAGTCAGCATGTCAAAACTACAGAAGGCAAGGTGGAATTGAATCCCAGAATACACCTGGAGCAACTAGACCTGTGGATCTATTCTAATGTATGGCTAACTAGCTCTGTCATAGGTTGCCAATCAGAAGCCTGAATGAATACTTACAGTAGTTGCATGCCAGTGCTCAAAGCGAGTCGCATTGCAGAACAATGTGAGCTTGTTGGCTAATTTCAGTGTGCGGCATGGTATGGTAGTGGTATAGACAAGCATAAATCTATCATAAGGGAAACACTGCACAATTCTACTAACACTACATATTCACTACAATGATGAAAGGAGGAGTGTTCAAAATATTTTAGGTAGGGCTCCTGTGAAAATGGGTGCTGTAGAGCTTGATAACAGGCAATTCACTTGTCAGCCTTCTGATTGGTCCCTGATTGACTAACCAGCAGGCTCTTTCTGCCTTGTTCCGCCCTCATTCCGCCTTGTTTATGTTAAATTTGCTAAAACTAAAACAAACATGATGTCATGTCACCATGCTGCACCTGTGATGTTCCTTTTTACTGACACCAAGTTTAAAATAAGAATTGGATGCACAGAATATCAATATGAAGCAACTTATTTGAATGGTAGTGGATGGAGAGAAAGGATTTTTGTCCAACCATGAAATGGCAACCAATTGGTGCGAAGAGGGGCACAACCAGGGGCGGGACTTGACAAAGGGTGAATTTGACTGGGGCCCGTGTCTATCCTATGAGTGCCAATTTAACTGGGGGGCATACGTTAGTCCGACGTACCAACAGTCCGACATACGTGACCGGTTAAAGCTGCTATAAGCAATAATATGTCAAAATTTTAATGACCTTTTTTTTATTTCTTTTTTTATTCAGACAGCCAGCAATGGGTAGAAAGCTCCCAAAAAAAATTAGTCTCTGTGACACATCTGCATTCAAAGATTTTCCTAGAAGCTTTGTCATTGGTCGGAAAAAAAACCCCGGTCGCAATGACTAACCAATCAGGAAGTAGACAGGCAAATCGACCAATGACAAAGCTTCTAGGAAAATCTTTGAATGCAGATTGCGGCCCCTAGATGTGTCACAGAGACTACATTTTTGCTGGCTTGTCTGAATACAAAAAAAATAAAAAATAAAACGTCATTAAAATGTTGACTTAATTGCTTATAGCAGCTTTAAGACTCACCAGTGGGCAGTGGCTCCGACATGTGTGGCCGGTTAAGACACATGCGTGACCGGTTAAGACACATGTGTGGCCGGTTAAGACTCACCCATGGTTCCATGTGCGTTTAGGGGCAAAATGTACAAAATGCCGATATCAATATACTGTATATGTGCTGTGCTGTGCTGTAATGGAATGGAAGCTGGATAGTTTTGAGTTGAACAATAATGTATACAGTACACTTATAAATAACTGAAAATAAAACACACATAGAACATTTAGAACATTTATGTTCTAGCTAATGCATTTTATTCTTTTGTATTTTTTTGTATTTTTTTTTGTATCAGCAAATATCAGACAACATGTGTGTTTGACTGTATGTGTATATGCCAATATATATATATATATATATATCAATTATGGTCAGGCTCTAAGTTTAAATTTGAAAAGAAAACAGAGAACAGAAAACAGGATTTGTAGCCTACTTGTATAGAGTATCGAAGTCCTGACATCACTCGTTCATCCCCTGGGTCACGGAAGTAATTCTTCTATGGAGAATAACATTGGTACATCTTAGAATCGTCTCAAAAATAAACAAATTACACCAAAAATATTGTCAGGGAGGTGGTTCTGTATCGTTTATCGTTTAAGTCAGTCACTTTATATTTGATACAGTCAG
>NC_136809.1:29271867-29296867 GCF_951216825.1 Electrona antarctica | reverse complement strand
AGAGAGAGAGAGAGAGAGAGAGAAGAAAAGTTATCTGCGAGCGATGAAAAATGTGAACGAACTGAGTGAGAAAAAAACAGAGACAGAGAGAAGAGAAGTCAGTCAGGGAAAGGAAAGATATGTAGAAGAAGAGAGAGAAACAGACAGACAGAGGAGAGGAGAGGAGAGGAGAGGAGAGGAGAGGAGAGGAGAGGAGTGATAGTGGGCAGGAGGGAGGCTGAACAGCAGTCTAGGGAGATGTGTTTGGGTATGCTCATTATAACGCATGGCCCATACATTATTCTGACATACCTATTATTTATTAACTTATGGACCGCAGAGCCGGGGCCACTTTTCACAACTGCAAAGCCTTTGGAGGCAATCCTGACAGGCCTCCAACAATAAATAAATAAATAAATGATTCTCAACCCCCTCTCTCTCTCTCTCTGTCTCTCTCTTGATACACACACACACACACACACACACACACACACACACACACACACACACACACACACACACACACACACACACACACACACACACACACACCGTTTGCACAAACAGATACACAGATACACCTATACACAAACACATACACACAGAAATACATTCTCTTGAAACATGCAAACACGTACATATTGTGGGATCTCAGTAAGAAGCACCCGACATAGTGAGTGCGTTGCCATGGTGACCAGCAACGCTGTTCGCCGCCACACACACACGAGCGCAAGACACGCCCTCGGGAAAGTGATAGGCCAAGTGTACGTGCCGAACTTCATACTCAGCCAGACAGAAATGATGCAGTGGCCCGCTCAGCAGTTAGTATAAAAGAAAAAGAAAAAAAGAAAAGAGGACGTTATTATTGTTATTACAACCTGTCGTCACCGCCCCGCCAGAGTGGCCCCAGGCTCGGCGACAGAGTTATTCACCAGAGGGACTGCATTTTCTGTTGTATCAAAGACTAATCCCTCCTCTCACCTGTAGACCACCGACCCGGAGAAACACGGACGCCACCCTCCGGTATTGGACCGCTAACAAACTGTTTCCCTAAAATGGGAATCACCGTTGAGCAGCTATTAGTGCCAAAGCGTATGTACTGCGCATACTGTATCTGGCGCACGCGCACCAGCTCGGCGTGCACCTCGGGGTGCAGAAGACATATGACCGAGTGACGGCGCACTTTTATTGGCCAGGGGGAAAAAAAGTAGTGGAGAACTTTTGTCGTTCTTGCCCTGAGTGCAGCTAACCCCCCCCCCCCCCGGGGAGTTCCCCATAGCCTGCTCATCCCCATGCCCATAATCGGAGTCCGCTTCTCTCGTATCGCCATGGACATTGTGGGGCCGCGGCCAAATCAGCACGCGGGCACAAATATATACTGGTCATTCTCGATTACGCCACCCGCTATCCGGAGGCCATTCCGTTGCGTGTGGCGAACGCAAAAAACGTGGCGCATGAACTCATGATGTTATTCAGCTGGGTGGGCGTGGTGGACGAGATCCTTTCCGACAAGGGAACTCTAATCATGTCTTGATTGATGCTCGTTGGATGTGCTCCGGAGAGCCGGTCTCACCGCGAACCCAAAAAAGTGTCAGATTGCGTGGACGGAGACCGACTATCTAAGGTACACGATTGGCCGGGGCTGCATCCGGCCCCAAGAAAAGAAAGTAGGCAAGATACAAAACTGGGCGCTCCCCGCCACAAAGAAACAGGTGAAGTAGTTCTTAGGGCTCTTCTCGTACTACCAGAAGTTTGTGGAAAACTTTGCCACGCTCGCCACGTCGCTCCACGAGCTGACTAGGAAGAGCCTTCCCCACAACGTCCGCTGGATGGACGACACAGAGGCCCGCTCGGCGACAGAGTTATTCACCAGAGGGACTGCATTTTCTGTTGTATCAAAGACTAACCCCTCCTCTCAGCTGCAGACCACCGACCTGGAAAAACACAGACGCCACCCTCCGGTGTTGGACTGCTAACGAACTGTTTCCCTGACCTGCATTATTGTTTGTGCAACACCAAAATAAAAGAGACTGCACGCAATTTCTCAAACGTGAAACTTCTTTGCCTGGTCTCCTGTGTCAGACTATCACAATACACAATACACACACTCACAAAACATGCACACCAGAAGCACACACATACACTCACAAATATATAATCAGTCACACACACGCATGCCCGCACACACCTGTGCACACTATACAGTATCTCACACTGACACGTTACTTGACTACTTTACTTGTCTCCTTCCTGCATGCTTATTTTTTGGGTAATTAAAAACATTTCACACACTTCCGCGTCTGTGAGCGAACTGAATTCGTGTACAAGCTAAGGTCAACCAATTTGTTTTGTTTCCCCCCTTCCTTCCCATGTGCAGTTTCACTGTGTTTAAATCCCCACAACAGAAACAAACATCTCAGAGACGTTCTCAGCAAGACGGACTCTCTAATAATCTGAAAATAAAATGACCGTACGGGATGGGGAGAAATGACCTTGATTATTTCCTTGGCGAGGTAGAACTAGGAAGAGAACAGGGTTGCCAGGATTTGCGAGAGAAATAAGCAACCAGGTGGTCTATGAAAACAAGCCCAAAGGCTACTGCTACTTGAAAATAGCAGTTCTACAAGCTCACAACACGCTGCATTGTGGCGCGTTGTGAGCTTGTAGAGTTTGTGTTTTGTTTTTTACAATTTAGGAATTTAGCAGACGCTCTAGAGCGACTTACAGTAAGCAAGAACACAGGGTAAATAAATCAAATAAGTCAAGAATTGGCCTGGGCCGTGGCTCAGCGGTCCAGGCACCTTGGCCGGTAGTCCAAGTCTGGCAGTGTGCCGCGGGTTCGACTCCCGATCCCGACGGCCTTTACTGCATGTCACTCCCCCATCTCTCTCCCCATGTCCTGTCAGCCTACTGTCTGTCCCTCTATAAAAAATAAAGGCGAAAGCCACAAAAAAAAAAAAATAGTCAAGAATCATAAGCAATCTAAGAACGTAACATCCTTCTAACAGTGAAATATCTTATATAATGAAACTGCATATACACCATAGGGTGCTATGTGCTATGTCTACATAAAAATGCTATATAAATTACATAAGTTGAGCCTTTGCATACGCCAGTGCTACGGGCTAAGATAAGATGGAGTCTGAAGAGGTGGGTTTTCAGACTACGGCGGAAGATTGGGAGTGAGTCTGCAGTGGGAAGTACATTCCATAGTTTTGGAGCCAGAAGGGAGAAGAGTTTGGGACGTGTGGAGCGTTGTTCTGGCGTTTTTTTTTTTCTTTTTAAGATTTGTTTTCGGATTTTTGTGCCTTTATTGATAGTTACAGTGAAGACAGACAGGAAATAGGGAGAGAGAGAAGGAGAGAGACATGCAGCAAAGGTCGTCAACGGGACTCGAACACGCAACGCGCTGTCAGGCCAGAGCCTATATGTGGCATGTGCCTGGACCACTAAGCTAGCGGGCGCCCTGTCCTGGCATTTTTAGCTTCCAGCTTCCCTGCGTTGGCGCAGGAGGGTTTGTAGGTTCTGATCAGACTTGCAAGATATGGGGTGCCATACCTTTGGTTGCTTTGAAGGCCAGCATCAGAGTTTTGTACTCTGAATGCTGCGAGCTGCAGCATTCTGGATCAATTGGAGAGGCTTAAGTGTCCATGCCGTGCGCGTGCGTGTGCGCATGCCAGTAGGACAGTAAGGAGAGAACAACAACAACCACACAAATCTTGCATGGGGGTCCCTGGCACAAAATAGTTTCAGATGCGGGGCCCATGGACAAATACATATTCATCTGGGGGTCCTTGCCATGAAAATGTTCAGAACCGCTGGTTTAAACAACTTTAGGAAACAAGCCCAAACATGCAAGTACAGTTTAGAAACATGCCAATATTTACAAGCAACTTTGCAGACAAACAAGCCCAAAGTCGCTTAGAATAAGCAGACATAGCAACACTAGAAGAGAAGTGAGGAAAGCATGACAGGAGGCTGAGCGAGGATTCAGGGGCATGATGAAAGTTTCATTCCAGAAAGAGACTTCATCACCTCACACTACATGAAAAGGATCATTGAAATTCAAAACGCAAAAATTGAGACTTATTAAGTTTGTTCGTTATGCCCTTTTCATGCTATGATCATTGACACCTTTTTGATATTTCTAAAAGTGAACACCAAGTGATATTTTTCCTTGTAAAAAAAATATACTGTAGTAGATACAAACATATACAGCACATTTTAGGAATGTGTCTAACGCTCCTAAACAGTGATATACAGAACTCCATTCATGCTTCATTTATACTCCGTAGCACATCAGTGTTGCTTGAGGACAAAACAAACAAACTGATTTTCAAGCTATCTAGAAAACTCATGGGTGGAGCAGGGAATATGCCTGGGTCTTTTCTGTTGCGGGATGGTCAAGATGCTCATGCATTGTTCGAATGGGAGATAAGGAAGCAGGTTAGAGAGCCAGCCAAAGGGCCACTATGCAGTGCCTAAACGAAAGAGGGACAGAGAGAGAGAGAGAGGGAGAGAGAGAGAGAGAGAGAGAGAGAGAGAGAGAGAGAGAGAAAGAGAGAGAGAGAGAGAACTTTCAGTGGTGCAGTCATCCCTGGCTGATGCGTTATATATTGCCTGTCACTTTATTCTGCGGGAATATTAGGGCGTTGCCAGGCTCAAACCTGGAAGGTAGAGCAATCCATCACCTGCACCCAACTCTTAGCAGGGCAGCAAGGATGTTCAGGGGGAGGGTGTGTGTGTGTGTGTGTGTGTGTGTGTGTGTGTGTGTGTGTGTGTGTGTGTGTGTGTGTGTGTGTGTGGCGTGCGTGCGTGCGTGCGTGTCTGCATGCATTTGTGTGTGTGTCTTGGGGGGGGTTAGAGGTAGATGTGGAAGTGAGTGGATGGGTGGGTTGAAATCTCATCTCAAAAGCTCGTAGCCAATATTCCAGCCCCACCACACCTTTTATAAAAAGACCCCCCCCCCCCCCTCCCCCCAAGGCCACTATCACAGACAGACCACTTATCTAGTCGCCCGCACTGCACGCAATTGCTTGGCAGCCCAGTCATGTAGCTAACACTGCTATGAACACAAACACAACCCAATTCCAGACGATTTGCCAAAGCAACCACCCCTGCAACTAACTGGGATATTACCTGGTACTGTACAGTACTACTGTATGCAATGATACTGATTGAAAAAATAAATAAATACATCTATAAAATCAAATCAATCAATCTTTTGGTAGAGATGATGAGGGCCTAAACCCTAAAGGTAGGTGTAGTGCGCTAGATGGTAATGGAAAAAGGCATATTCTCTGTGATGGGAGATGATCTGTCTGTGGGATTACAGACCTGACTGGATTAACTGTTTACTCTACTGTTCTACATCCTATTTCTTTTTTTCCCCCTCATTTTCACGTTAAAAATATTACAGTTATGTCACTACTCTGATGATGCACTATTTCTGGAGCCACTACACCTGATGGGATCAAATCCCATCAGAGCCGTTTAACCTGTGTTCATTGGACAATATGTTGTCTACCACTCACCTTAACTTTATCTTTTGTCCACCACACAATAATTTAAATAAAAGAAGGGGGATATACAACCATACACAAACGCCCCTAGCTTTGTACATAAAGATTAGGGTATAATATCGTCAAGTAGAAGATAAAATGTCATACAGTATCAAGTGTAATATAAAACTATTATATTGTAGTACTACTGAGAATGTCTGAAATATAAACCACTTGGATGAACATCAGAATATGAAACATTATTGAAAGTACTTATGGTGGCAGTTTGGTAATGTTATGGAATGGCTACAGAAATAATATTAGCAAATACTATACTAATATCAGTAAGTAAGTAAATCACAACAAAATATTGGCCGCAACAATATGAGAAGATGATGAAGAAGATTAAGTTGATGACTTTCAGATGAAGATGGGAAACGGCAAAAGATAAAAAATAAATAACAGAACTTGTTTGTTCACAGTGAGATTTGTACTTACAAACCTGAAACATAGTGAGGGAGTATAACTGCCGTTAGATGTATCACAACATTACGTAATTCATTTATCGTTTGGAAAGCAGGTGCATTTTAGAGCTCTTCGCTGGTCCAAGATTAATGTCCAAGAATATCTTTTTGACACTAAATTATTTGACAGAGAAGCCTTGAAAGAACATGGGTATAGAATAGATAAACACATCTTTTATGCTTTCAAGGGCCTTAATACAATATCTGGAACTATCTGCACAATAGTATGCAACGCACACTCCTCAGGAACATTTAGGTGTTCTTGTTAGTCTTGCGTGGTCAGACTGTTGCCTCCTGCAATTTTAAAGCTCTGATCATGAGCAAGCAATAAAGCGCAAGTGAAGCCTCCTCCTCACTTCCGTTTTGTCTTTACAGTCCCACAAATGTATCCTAATATTCATCAAACTAATCTAAGCATATATATAGCTTGCAATTTAGCAGAAATGGATATTAAAAAATAAAAATGTAAAGTTGTTTTAAAATATATTTCCGTGAATGGAAATGCCAGCTTCCTTGCTCGGATTTTGAGAGGTGTAGTTCCAGTCTCTATATATCATTCGGAGATTTTGGAATAGTTCTCTGGCTACGCAGGACTATGTTCTTGTTGACTCACTTGACTGACTTGCCTTACCTTCTGAGCCAGTTAGTTATAAAAAAAACTGTTAGGTGCATGTATGACTTCATATATTTGCATAAAAAAAAGAATGCTTAAAAGTCCATAGACTTGGCTTGCCTGCTTCTTTTTTTTTTAAATAAACTTTATTCAAAGAGTATGAGCATGACATCATATGTAAGAGGGGGGGGGGCTGCTAAAGACAAACATTAAAATCCATAGACTTGGCTGCCACATGACGTCACGACGGAGCCAGACATTGGAGGGGATAGCGGCCCTCAAAAATACTATTCAACAATACTTTTATTGCAATGAGCAACAAACTTTATTCTCTAATGCACTGATACCATATTGTGGTCAATTATATATATTTTTAATTATCATTCATCTGAATCAAGGCATTGTTGATTGAGATTAAAGCAGAATGTCAAATTATACAGACACTGTAGACTCAATAGCATAGGTCTGTTGAGAGGCTCACACATACAGTACACCACATGAAATCTTTGTCCAGGTTTAAACGCAATAATAACACAATGCTAATGACATACAGTACCACATAATGATAATGGCATACCACATGGTTGGCAAGTTTTAATTGGACACCCTGGGCCTCGAACCAGTGACCTTTACATCCCCAGAGAAGGTCACAAAAGGTCTGTTTCCACTGCCATGGCCTAACACCCCTCCACCCCACACCGCCCACTTGACTTGAGGTATTTGTTGTCCGTTTAAAGTAGGCAGATATGTCTTTTTGCATGACTACTACATAGAAGAGAGGAGTTAATTGTCAAACTGTCAAAATGTTGGTGATAAAATTCTGGAAAGAAAGAAAGAAAGAAAGAAAGAAAGAAAGAAAGAAAGAAAGAAAGAAAGAAAGAAAGAAAGAAAGAAAGAAAGAATGGATGGATGGATGGATGGATCAGGTACAGTAGAATTGAAGCAGCTTCATTGCTTATTTGGGGCTACAGTATGATGGCATGCTAAAACGAAACAAAACGTAAGTGTATATGCATCCGAGTCAGAAAAGGAAGTTCTCTCAAACAACGTCTTCATGTGGCCAAAAGATTTACTAGATCATTTTATTTTCATTGCATAGGACAGATCCATTCATCATCAACAAAACACAGGGGTCCATTCAGTTGCTGTGTGTGTCTTCTCTTCTCATCCCCACTGAGAATCACAACTATTTTTTTCCTCTCACAGTGATGCCTTAAAAGCTTGTTCTAAATGGTTACACGGCGCACGCATTCAGTTTTTCTTTAGTCGTGGACTTTGGAACATATCTTCACACATCTGTCTAACTTGTGAAAAATAATTTAATATATATTATGTTTTGACAGCAGAAGTTTTATTCTGTTCTTCCAGGGGCCATGATGCCCAACAAGACTTCTGCCCTCCATAGTACTGAGAATCCTCAGTATCGCACAATGTCGACTGACACCGATAGTTTGCTGAAGAATTTCAGGATTTGTGCACATTTCCACAAATACTTGTTCAGTAGAAGATGCTAAATTCAGTGGCTGATGCCCATTCTAAAATGGAAAAACAGAAAAAAAGAAAAGAAAAACTCTGGGATAGTGGAATTCTGCAGGGACTAACACAAACGTGGGCCGTATTGCGTAGCACCTGTTTTTCTTTTTCATTTGCATTTGAGGAACAGTGCCAGGCACACAAAATTCTCCAACATCAACCCGACCCCACTTCAATCTGCACCACCATCACTCAAAGAATGCACGCCACATCATAACGGCACACCGATGGCGCCAAAACACAGCCAGAATATTTTTTATCTCAAGGTCCTCCCCCCGAAAATGCTTTCTTATTTGCTTGCAGCCAGGCAGGCACGCAGGCATTGGAGCAAATCAAGCTAAGTGTACTGCGGATGTTCATGAGTAATGAGGAATTTGGGAGTTTTTCGCTGACTAGGCACGGACAGAGGGCAGCAGGGATGGAGGAGGGTGGGGGGAAATGTATGATGATGGTATGCTTAAGAGCTTTTGCCTGAGATGGTGGTGGTGGTTGTGGTTGTGGTGGTGGTGGGGGGGCGTTAGTAGGTGTGGGAGCTGGTTGGCTGGTTGAACACGGAGAAGAGGAGATAAGGTTGGAGGGGCAGCGGAAGGAAAGAAAAAAGCAGACTGAGACATACTAAAGCAGCTTAGACTGATTTCAGCTGGAGAAACAAGACTGGCATGAAATCCCAGAAAATCCCAAGAGCTGGCTTCTGCTACTGCAGTTTCTATTTGTCCCAAAATCGATTATTTAAATTAAATCAAGATTTTCTCTTTATAGATTAAATTGATTCATTTGATTTACTGTTGTTGCACCACTACTTCTGCTAAACTCTTATCTCCTAGCTTTCCCTCAGATCACTATGCACACACATCCCTAAACCTCTATTACCAAGATGTTCCTGAGATCACTGTACACACACTTCTAAATCTCAATCATAAAATATGATGTTATCTGAACTATAGTCCATATATTCAATCAGTGATTTATTTATTTATATTTTTACTGTGCTCCCATCATCTCTCTGGGTTATGACCATTACCAATAACGGATGCCTGGTACCCTCCCCTCCAAACCCATCCGGGGAAGGAAAACAAAGCGCACTTATGCCATAACACTGTAAGTTAAGTACAATATTTGCCAAGCATCAACACTTTTAGCATTCTGTAAGCAATGTAATCCAAACCATACAGTATAGGCAAAGACAGAAAGCACATCAATGAAATGGACATCACACAATTAAGGGAAAGGAAAGGGAGGTAGTTATAAACAAACTCCCTCCGTAGTTAAATCCTGTTACATAGATGGCTGTTTAATTTACAGCATGTTACAGCATAATATTACGTAGTTCAGCCTAGACTGGGGTCAATTCAGTTTGCAGTTTGCATATCTGGTGGATGTGCGTGCGTGCGTGCGTGCGTGCGTGCGTGTGCTGGCCGTGAAGGCAGGGCAGAACTTCAGGGTTGGTGCCAGACACGTCTTAGGAGGAAGCGGGGCACATTTGCAATCACCCCCAAGTTCAAATGATCCAATAGGTGAGTTATAGACCGGATCTGAGCACTGAACAGTAAATAGAAACCAGTCTTTCCACATGTACTGCAGGAATCTGTTCAGTTCCCTTTAGCGAGCCATATATTAAAAAATCACACCCGTGTGAAGTGAGCGTCGGGTGTGATCAATCAATTACAACATAATGTTTGTTTAAGCAACAGGTGCTAATGTTAGTTTTAGTCCTCAACACAAACATTGCATTTCTCGTTATTGTCTATGGCGTTTTCTTAAACAAGCATCGTTGAAAAACAAACATTAAAGCTGTATATCAAAAATCACACTTGTGTGCCACTGTGGTTACCACATGACGTCACGGGGGTATTGCATGCTGCTTTTGCTTAAAGCCATAGTCCATAGACTTGGCTGCCACATGACGTCACATGAGGTGTGTTTTTTAGACTGCCATATGACGTCATTTCTGAAAGATAGACGTTGGAGAGGCTAGCGGTCCTCAAAATCACACTTGTGTGAAGTGAGGGGCGGCTTTGGGCGGGATGCACCCACTTTCATAGCAACCGTAGGTCGCAGTTTACTATGAAAACCTGCAGTTGATCCTCCCCACCCGTCCTCCCTATTTGATGTCTCCCTTTTGACTGATACCTGCTCATTCAAACTCTAGACGGGCCCACCCCAAAGTTATTAGTGCCCGGCAACCGGCGAAAGTTCTCAACAGGCCTGAAAATTAAGGCCCCTATCTGGGCCCTCATCAAACCCTGTACACTCAAGACACTGCCCCCGCTGCCACCCTTAGATCTCCATATATGGAGCTGACCTGTTCTGACATTCCATATGTGGATAAAAGAGCCAGCGCTCGTCCAGCAGTCTGCCGTCAGGCCCGTCACCCAGGTGGATGTGTGCATGCGACCTCGCCCGCGTGCACGCTACCGACGTCACTGGGTGGCACACAAAGCCAGGCGAGGGAGGGGCTAGTGCAAAAAACACACAGGTGTGAAATGAGCGGTGCCTCTTATCATGATGATGTATGATGAACGTCATCATTCATCCCTTTTCAGACACACATGGCCTGAAAAGTTTATACAGAATAAAAAGTTCAGTAAAATGTCCATATACTAAACTGCCACATGACGTCACGGGACACACACACAAAGACACGCATTGAAGCGCCTAGCACTGCTTAAATATATAAATAGATACAGTAAAAAATTAAAAAAAATAGAGAGAGAGAGAGAGAGAGAGAGAGCGAGAGAGAGAGAGAGAGCACACGCAATTGAGCAATTAGAATTGATGGAATAACAGAGACAGTATTGGGTGGTGGGAAAGAATGGTGAGGAAAAAGACAGAGTGAGCACAGGGTGAGTGAGAGAAGGAGAGCAATTAGCATAGATGCAAAACTGGCGAGCTTGAACTTGATATTTGACCTTCTTGCGAGAGACTTGCCAAATATGGGCTGGAAGGCCCAGACGGGGCCATATGGCAAAGTGCTGCTGGAGGCTCTCACAAGCCTCCATATGCTAATGACAGTGAATATAATTACACTACAGTATTCCTATAGGAACTTTTTCCCCCCACAGCAGTGGATTTGCATTGAGATTGGCCATGCCACAGGGAGTGGGCTGGAAATGTAGCTTCATGTCGAGTGAAGAGCAGCGTGTTAAGCAGTAGAGTGGAACTGGACAAACAGAAGCTCTACTGTAACCTGTTAGCTGATAAAGAAAGAGGACACATCAATCATAAATAGTCACTGTGGCAGACTGAATATTAAAGTACTGAGTTTTGCATTGTGAAAAGAAACCACAAAAGGCACATTCACTCTCACAACAACGAATGCATTAAAAAAGAAAGTCAGATGTCGTTTTGGCTCATTATCTTAACTAGCATTCAAAGTTTAATTTAGAGCAAGATAGGGAGGAAGGGAGAGAGAGTGAGAGACTTCCTGAACAAGATCTTGAGTTAATTAGCGCTCTCGACATTTGGAACATATCAGTGTGAATTGTACATTTTAACATTGATGCCAGGCATGTTGCTTGTCAACAGTAAAAATTTCACACAGCTTGCGATGTTAACAAAGCAACAATTAAGACTGTTGGTGACTGTTAATGTAGAAATAAATAAAAAACACACTTGTGTAAAGTGAGGGGCGCCTGGTAATGTTTGTTTAACTGCTGTACACAAACATTAAAAGTCCATAGACTTGCATGGCTGCCATCATACAGAAATCTGACATTTCATTCATTCTAAAAGGCCTCTGCCCGGGCTCTGGACCGGGCCCCTGCCCAGCGTCCATATATGGAGCTGGCCTGTTCTGACCTCAACAACACTCCATATTTGGGCATGCCTGATTGATTGATTGATTGAAGAATTTATTAACAGTTTGCAGAATTACAGTACATTTCAAGCACAAACTCAATACAAAGGCTGTTAACTGTGAGTGGACGACCCAATTAAGCATTACACTTGTTTCCAATAGGGTCCACCATGTTCAAATCATCAAAACATTTAGAGACGTACAAATAGACACTTCTATAGACAGAACAGGAATTCATCATAGCCTGACACAAAACTCCACAAGCTGGCCTGTTCTGACATCCCAACACTCCATATTTGGGCATGGCTGACACAGAACTCCATATAGGAATAAAAGGGACACAGACATAATATCTGGGTGGGGCATTCATTTCCAACTTGCATCATTCCAAGTAGGCCCCACGGGCACCTCTCTATTATGACTTAAGGTGACTTCAGACGAAACAAACTTGTTCAGACTAGTCAAAGACTACTTAAAACTCTCATATTGCAACAGACTAGCATGTTTTTATCTGCACAAAACCAGTATGCAGAGGAAACATTATTTCCCCCCATGCAAATTGCAGAAAGCAGCCTGCAGCACTGGTTTACAGTGTTGCCATGTCTGCTTATTATAAGCGACTTTGGGCTAGTTTTCCTGTAACATACCTTAAAATTCATAGTTGCCTGTTGCTTTATAGTTTGGGCTAATTTCTTGTGTGTAGTTGCTTATTTGGGCTTGCTTTCATGATTCTTTTAAGAAATAGCTGTAATAGGGCTCAAGTGGTGAAACTGGTTGTTTCTTTTGGATTTGTTTTCATAGACCTGGTCGCTTGTTTCACTCACAGAATCTGGCAACACGGAGCTCCTCGCCCCCCAAAAATAAGATAGTATTATTTTCGCTAGCCTTGCTTTGGAGTTGATTGATTGGTATTATATATATTAATTGAGAGTTGATATTGAGAATATGGTATCTAGTTCACACTACACCAGTAGTCAGCCCTGAAACATGACGAGCAGACTAGAAGTCCACTCTACAGTGGAGTAATTTACCCCCCTCGTCACTACAACATGGATAGGGTCGCTCCCGACATCGGCAACCGACCGGGTTCCGACGCGTCGATAAGGCGATGCGGACGGCAAGCGACGGGAGCTTCTCGTCGGGAGTCGCCTGCCGACAAGCTCGCAACGCTTTCAAACTGGCCGACAGCCGACTGTCGGTGCAATGCGGAGGTAGCTATAATTTCAAAAGCCAGACGTTGGAGAGGCTAGCGGATAGTTAGGATTGAAAAGGATAACAATTGTAAAACCATAAGAGCAATAACAACAGCTCCAACAGACAGGGTTTAACGTAGCAAAGAACTATCTGCCAGGCCACCACATTCACCTTCAAAACATATCTTTAAAAGCATTTAACAGCATTCATGACTGCAACAATGCATCAAGATTGGTCGTGACATATTTCCCTCATCAATATTTCTTAGCCCAAGTATACAGACTCTGTATACAGAGCAATGGCAGAACCTTGGACCCACTAATTTAATCTTTCGGATATTACTCCAAAGAATGTACAAAGAAAAGAATATTATTATTATATATATTATATTATATATAGCTGCGATAAGACAGGACCAAGCAGGAAGGCAATAAGCAATAAGACAGAGAGAGAGAGAGAGAGAGAGAGAGAGAGAGAGAGAGAGGGAGAGGACAGTTGATCCTGAAGCTCAGCAACAATGGCATGGTGGACGACCCACGGTGGCCATGGTGGAGCCGTCGGCGCACGGGGGAAGCCAGTGAAAAGCAGTAGAGGGGTTAGGTTGAGGCTTCTTCCGAGATTAAGTACCCCCTCTTGCCAGTTTGGATATAACCACTGCTTCAACTGTTTTAGATTTTAGTTTGTTTTATTAGTGATTATTGCCCAGCCCTTGAAAACCTGTTCTCTCTGACAAACAATCCCTGTCCTCAGACAGGGAGTTGGTTTGGCTCAAATTGGCCCCAATCAGTGTTTAGGTGTGCATCAACCTATTTAAAGTCCTGGAATCTATTTTGAATGTTTGATTCCTGTGAGCAGAGGTATGGTGAGAGTGCTGATTGTGATTTGTTTGCTCAATACAGAACTTTATAGTTTGTTGTTTCCGTTTGTCCATATACTACCTAACAAGTGTACACCTTTGATAGGCTTAGGGCGGGCCATTTCTTTTCTTTTCTTTTTTCAATCAATAAACAGGAGTGTTCATATTACACAAATTTGAAAAACATTTTCAATTCTGCTAAACCTAACCAATTTGCAGTTGATTATTGTATTTTTTATTTTATTTTAATTAATTTGCTATTTTGTTCTGGAAGAAAGAAATTAAGTTCGGAGGCTTTTATAAATCATTCTTTTCATAATAAATCTGAAGAGATTTTTAAATTCTGATAAACCTAACCAGTAATCAGTTTGCAGTTGATCATTGGAGGCAATGTACTGTAGGGTTCAATGTCTTCCCCAAGGACACCTCGACATGTAGACAGGAGGAGCCGGGATTTGAACTGCCGACCCACGGATCATTGGACAACCTGCTCTACCTCCAACACACAGATAGAGATTTGTCCTCACTCAACTCGCCATTCCCGTAGTCTGGCCCCCACCATGAATGTACGGGAATTTATCTTTTATACAGGTTTTTATCCATCAAGTCATGCTTGATGCTCACGTTAGCATTGAGTGTGACACTGGTGTCGGGTGTGACACTGGACCACGCCATCTTGAATTGTGCGTGCATCTACGTGCGTTCAATGTGCTGCTTTCAATCGCTTTTATCTCTAATTCGGCGCCCCAGATGGCGTTTCTGGTCAAAACAAGGTTTATTCCACGGCTGATAGCCGGCGCTGTGATGGTCGCAATGCTCAAAAATCTCAGAAAATCAGGTATGAGCGTTTTTCAAACTGCTCAAAATGGTGGAAAATCTGAGGGCAGAGTTTACTGGTCAAAGTTACAGATGTGTTCCGCATGAGTCAAGGCACATGTGTAAACAAGGTCGATGGATTTTGGCCAAACGAGGAATGAGTTATACCTGTTCAAGGTTTTAGTTTTCAAATGATTGCTATAGCGCCCACTTTGGCCAATAAGCCTATCTCACAGAATTTCCCGGCCCCCCTTAATACGCCCCCTTTTGGGGTTAGTGGTGATAGCGTGACGTCACTCCATAGACGCTACATGTTAACAGAGGTAATTTAAGAAGTCTACAACTTTTGTTTTCTCAAGGTAAGGTTTGTTCTATCTGTTCGAGCTGATTTACCATCTTGTTTGCTTCATAATAATATTGGTCTGTCACATTTTTACATTAGAAAATGTACTTAGATTCTCCAGAGAAAAAAACGTGTAAATGCTAATGTTAAAGACACCACTATTTACCGGAAGTGGGCGTGAAAAGCGGGCTGTGAGATAGGCCTATTGGAGTAAGACTGGTTTCAGCGCTATTTGGCATGACCCTCTACCATACTATAAAGTTTCATAAACATGTGACTCTGCATGTATGTACAGTATTAGGGGCAGAAGACATTTCATAAAACTGCAATTTTCGTTGGCTAATAAAAGCTTCAACAACGAAAGTTGTTCGGCATGAGGAGATGCATTTGGGTATCAAAGTTTTATTGCCGACGGTCACACTGTTCATGACTTATGCCTGTTCAAAGTTAGCATTATTCAATTAAGTGCTATATCGCTTTTTTGGCGAAAGAAGAAAAAGAAGAAGAA
Source organism: Electrona antarctica (assembly GCF_951216825.1). NCBI lineage: Eukaryota > Metazoa > Chordata > Actinopteri > Myctophiformes > Myctophidae > Electrona > Electrona antarctica. The sequence goes on along the minus strand of NC_136809.1, from coordinate 29,281,204 downwards.
AAAAAAACAGAGAAATAATACTTGGTCCCTTAAAAAGACCCTACCACTCCCTACCTCCACACTGTGTCACTTAACACTTGCGGAATGTGGCCCCTCAGCAAACCACCACCGTCCATAATACATATGAATGGAAGATATTTAGGTTAAAGAGGGAGCATCTCTCTCTCTCTCTCCCTTCTCAAGCGCTGCTTGGACGCCCTGCCGCTTCCATTTATCGCGCATGGTAAAACCCTGCCCACACAGACAGAGACGGAGCCAGCAGCCATGCAGCCCTCCTGCCAGGAGGAGGGAGGCAATTGATGTACAGGGAGGCAGTGCAGGGGGGGGCTCTGGGTCAAAGAAGCTTCTGTCTGTAGCCAGGGTCAACCTGCCTGGTTATACTCCTCTCCAACTTTCCCCTCAACCTCTGTTCCAATTAGCTGCACGTAAGTATCCTTGTCCAAGTGCAACACCTTGGAATCGGGAAGCTCTACAGGGTAGCTAGATCTCCACTGGAGAGGAAGAAAAAATATATACTATAGACGGAATGAAGATGAGGAAGGTGGAGCTGCTACAAAGCAACGCTGACTTGAGGTCAGCCGTATAGCTCAGAGATGGGAACAAAACAGAGTAAAAAGACATCCTATATCTAGGAGGTAGGGTGTAGGAGGGTGAGGTGAGGGAACAGGAAACGTAGTACGCTCCGATACCTGAGGGATCTGGCTGTATGCTAACCCTCCGTTCCTCAGCCAACTTCCTCCTTTGAGCCATATTGGCGTCAAAAGTGAGTCATGGCGGCGGTGCAAAAGCCACGTGGGTGTAACCTAGCGAGGGCTAAGAGAGGCAACATGCTGCCAGTTCTCTGAAATGTTAAATTGAAATGCAAAACAGGAGAGGGTTCCTTGTTTTCAGCAGATTTCCTCAGCATCTGTGTGGGAGCCCTTAAGACTCACAGGTCTATACGAGGGAGCGCTTGCATATTTGACAGAAATCATCATAATATTAGACTATATGCTCTACTTGAGATCTTTAATTGCAGGTGGTGGGGACTTAGGGAATATTAGAGATAGGCTATATGGAGATACTTACTGTGGACTAATTTACGTGATGTTTGGGCAAAATCTGTAAGTGTCATATTAAAAAATGGGTTTTGCACAAATCTGCCTCCTGGTGGCGCTATAACAGGTCCATGTGAAAAATGTGGGGCAGAGGTTCTGATCTGCCATCCAGGGAGTCGGTGTGCACAGTTTTGCAGCGATCTAGCCAACGGTGCCGGAGATTAGCTGTTCATACAGACGGACAGACTGAGTAGAAGAATACAATATCAGTGGTACTGAACTCATTGTCATAAAAGCGATGTAGAGACGATGCAACGAGTGAAGACAAACCTCTAACTTAGACCTAGAACAAACACTTATGAAAACAGTACCAGTACAGCAAAGAAAAAACCAAAAACAAACTAGGGGTTTACGGTATAAATGCTATTACAATGCTGTCCTGCTGATTCCTGTAAAGTAGAAGGGCTGGAAACGTGTTTCTTTACACATTTGTAAATGGTAGCATAAAGTATAACCAGAACCATAAAGGTATTGTAAAGTGATAAACACCCTACATATTGCTATCAGAATATAGCGCTTTAACTCTTATTTGAACAAAAACATATAACTTACTACACCAAAGCCAATAAAATGCTTTCACAAAAAAAACAAGACTTGTCAATTGATTATTAAAGACGTAGTGAAATGAGAAAAGAAAATAGGTTTTTCACACTTTTAGACCATAATGGTCATCATAATATGATGACCATATTATGGGCATAGGCTATCTAACAATAGATGCCAAAACAATGGGAACATTTCCATTTTTGTGTATTTTTATATCAAAAGTCCATAGAAATCCACAAAAACGTGATGCGCGATGACGTGTCGACTGGCGAGTGAATAAAAATGAATCTTGATTTCATTCACATGTTTGATTCCCATAGCTGTGTCGTTCCTCCAAACACAGTTGGTTTTGATTACAGAACTACTCAATTTTTAATCTCATTCAAGATGACATCCAGACAATGTATTACTCATTTTAAACGTAATCAGCACGCTAAAATAATGTAGGCCTATCAGAAAACATTCTATGTTAATAGTAGCTGCATGCACAGGATCCATCTGTCTCTGACTTGTAAAGTTTTGTAAACAAACAAACTCCAGCGTTGCAGAGCTACTGTACGTCCCAAAGCCTGAAGGGATGCGACGCTCTGATCGGTTCAGAAACACAGCCTTCTGTTTCAGACTAGAACTTCAAAATAAAATGCTCAAAAAGCCATTGCACTCCATCTTTAAACCTAAAGGTCATACTTCATATTTGCACACAGCATGTACATCCATGTACTTGTGCTACAGGCAGTATAGCACGTGCAAATGGTAATGACACAGGGGAAAGCCCAGTATTAGAATCATGTAAGCAGAAATTTGGTTTAATGAAACCATATTATCTTGTCTCTATCTATCTCTATTATGAATACAATAGGATTGAATCCTGGCACGTGGAAGTGGCAAACTTTAGTTTAAAAATACAAAAAGAGGTAAAAGATATGCACATAGGCCTACCCATAGTTCTTGAAAACCTAAAAAATGGAATGTCCTGAGTTTTTCCTCATTTACAGTAGTTTTACAAAATATATATTTTTAAATTAAAGATTTATCCCACGATTTTGTAACCCATTTTTTCACCCAGTGTCAATTATCTAATGTAATCCTGGGCGCTACACTTCCTCTGCCAACCTGGGGGGGCAGCAGACTGACCTCATGCTTCCTTGAATGCATGAGGAGTCCAAGCTGCTTCTTGACACCTGACAGCGGAGAGTTTCCCCGGCCGGACGTAGCGTGTGGAAGGAACAAGTTATTCTGACCAGTTCCTTTCCCCTCCATCAGGCGCCCCGGCTGGCCAGGGGGGAGGTAGTTTAGAGACCAGGATTACTGCATGTTTCTGTGAGGGTACCTACCCTAGGGGACACGGAGAGAACATGCAAACTCCACACAGAAAGGCCCTTTCGCCAACCCCGCCTCGGGTATGGGCACTGATGACACGGAGGAGGGAACACGCCAGTTTAACAAAATATAAACAAAAGCTGTGGGATCAAGCAATGCAGTAAGAGGTTGAAAAAGACCCTCTAACAAAATCTCCCTTAGACAATATTTAGTTTGTTAATCTAGTATAGTAAATAGTTCTGGACGTGTGACCTGTCCTGTTTTCTCAGTCGGTTATGCCAAATTTACCATGACCTGATATTCCACTTCAGTTTTCTGAGAAAGCGACACACTTCCATGCATTGTGCAAGGAGAGGAATTAATCATTGTGAAAGGAAACCCACTAAAAGCAGAGCGAAAATTCTGAGTTATGTTCAACTATTTTAATGAGGTTTGTGGCAGCACCAAACAGTCAGAAGGTTGCTGTGGTCTGAACTACAGTAGGAGTGAACTAGGTTTACACACTTATGTGACATGGATGTGGACAATATCACAGCGTTCTATCAATCATTTTAATGCCAACTGTACTGTCAGATCAAGGAGAGAAATACAATACAACATTTTTTTTGTTTACTAGTAACAAGAGAGGGGGCACTACTATAATGTGCTAAAGGCTGCGTTTTACGATGGAGCTAATCCAAGCAGACTGCACCCTGCTTAGTCATTCCAGCCCCACGCTGATCAGCCAGAGGAAAACTGGTCACAGTGTGTCAAAACACAGCTTGCAAATCTGCAGATTGAAATAATTCCCCCCCGCCCCCCCTTGTAGGCAAAAAAAAACAACCAAGCAGTTCAATGTTTTGTCTATCTGCCAAAACAAGGACAAAGGGGAGCTTTCCTTTTCCTTCTCTCCATCTTGAGTAAAAAGATCCCACCTGATGTCATCAACTCAATGCATCATAAATCCTATCCTTAGCCTGGAATGGGGGAGGGGGGGGTCAGGCTGATTTCACGCCTCTCTGACATCCTCTAACCCCAGGGTTTCTATCAGGGAAAAAACCTCCCCTGAAATATCATTCTAGGCATGGTATCTGATGCCTCTGCATGAAATATTCATAATCTGAAAACAGACCCACAATGGCAGAGGTGGCAGCATGGGTGGATTTGGTTTGCAGAAATTGAAAACTGCATTGACCGATTTCTATACTGTCACTGGCTGGTGGCTGCCAATCACAAACCCACATCCGCATTTGTTTTTGTGGCCGAATAGTGCACAGCTGTTTCTAAGGTGTATCTTTAGATTGGAAACAATACAGGGAACTGAGGATAAAGAGTGTGCAAGCTGTAATTTGATTAATTTCATCATTGTTGGAGGACATTTTTAATACTAGAGGTTCAGGCCGTTATGTGACCCTCACATTTAGAGTTCAGGCTGCTATGCGCGAATCCCTCGCACCACGATGTTGCACTGCCTACATGTCTGAGTCATTTGTCAGTGTACCTGACTGTGGTACCTGTGGTCTGTCCATGTCCCTTTTGTGCCCATAATATGAACATATGGGAAAGTATTGTGAGCAAACAATCACACTGTATTATGGCCCTTTAAGACACAATGCAGTTTGCACTGTGCTGTGCCTGCAGCTGGGTATAGGTTCACCAACAACATAGAAAAATAGTGGTAGTTTTCACATCTTCTAGTGGGATTTCATCACATATGTAATAATTAAATATTCTGTATGACAATTATACCTCTTCACCTAATTACCTAATAAATGTTCGCCCCAGAATAGTGACACTGGGGTTCATGCTTAATAGGTCTATACAGCTATTGAGGGGGAACAAATAACAAGCCTAAGATATGTTTATACACTATCCATATTGCCTACCTATGACAAGCTACAGCATCTGACTGCACCTGACATGCCTACTCGGGTGGAAATGTGTTTTCCGCCCAAGGTCTCTATATGAATGCATACTTGTGTCCAAAAGAAATGCAGGGAATTCAGACACAAAAAGTCAGTTTTCCTCCATGTTGCCTTCGGTGCCTGACTTGATTCTATTGGCTACACATGTATTTGTAACAGCGCATTCACTTTGTTCGGCGCAAATCACTGGAAATAATAGGTTTCGGAACACAGTGGATTTGTCATGTTGTATCTTAAAGGCCCACTAGTAGAGCCCATAGTTGCCTACTGCTCAAACGTTTATTTTCTAGCATTTCCTGCAGTAGCATTTGTGCTTTAAAGGCGTAGTGAAACGGAAATGGTGGGCATTTTATTTTGAAGTTTCAGCTTGTCTATGCTGGAAACGCTGGCTCTGAAGTTTCTGAACCAATCAGAGTGTTGCATCCCTCCCTTCAATTGGATTCAAAACGGAGGATTTCTGTAATCAGTAGCACCTGTGTTCTGACGGATGCGCACATATGAATCAAACTGTTGAGCTTCATTTTTATTGGCTTTTATTGATGTGGGCCTCGATCCGTCATCACGCAGCACGTTTTCGTTTTTAGGAAGTAATTAAAAAAAATTTTTTATGGACTTTTGATATAAAAACACAAAAATTAGACTTTTGGCATCCATTGTTAGGTATGCCCATATGATGACCACGGATATGGTCTAAAAGTGCGAAAAACATATTTTTCATTTCACTACAACTTTAAGCTTTATGATGTATTATGGGCATTTTACAGCAAAGTGAAAGAGATTTAAGAATTGCATTTACGTATTACATAATCTACATATACCCCGTACCCCATTTAATTCAGGGTACCAATACAGTACAAGGTTCCTGAAGGATTTGTGCTAGTGGCCAAAGTCTGCAACCCACACATATCACCAAACCTTTGACTAACAGGTAAAATTCCAGTGCTGCAATAATAAGAATTCTCCCTTAGACCATCTACTAGACAATTTGATAATTAGCTGATAGATAATTAACACAGAAAATACAGACACAGACAAACATTTAACTCCTTAAAAGTGGCCAAAGTTTCATACAGTATAATTAGGTAAATCCCTGAGAGAAGAAACAGCTCAGTACTCAGCTCTGAATGTGAGGGTGTCAGTTTCAGGGACCACCAGAGGGTCTGTAACTCTGAGAGCATAAACAATGGAAAGAGTTTGTTCCATTTATAAACATTTATAACACAGAGACTTTTCCAGTATAGATTGTGCTCCCAAAGAAGAATAAGAAAAGGTTCCATTAGTACAATCTTAGTAGCCTGGGCAACATTCCTTTTTGGGTTTACGATCCAGTCGGGATCGGGAGATATCTTACGTCATGTTGTAGTCATTGTGTGGTTGCGACTGTAGGTCGCAGATGACTATGAAAACCTGCAAAACCTGTCAGTCCGTCAGTCGATCCGTCACGCCACCATATATGGTCGTCAGTCCGTCACGCCTCGTGACACGTCACGCCACCATATTTGGCTGTCCGTCCGTCACGCCGTCTCCATATATGAAGATCACAACACTGACCTCATCAAACCCTGGATAGCCATTCATGGGTAGATCTGCATATATGGAGCCGGCCAGCAGCTCTACAGCTGACCTCAAACCTCAAACCCTTAGATCTTCATACAGTATATGGAGCTGCCCGTTCTGACATTCCATATGTTGATCCTCCCCACCCGTCCTTCCTCTTCGATGTCTCCCTTTAGACTGATACCGGTCCATTCAAACTCTAGACGGACCCGCCCCAAAGATATTGGCGCAGCCGGCGAAAACTATAGAGTTCTCAACAGGCCCGAAAATTAAGGCCCGGGCCTAACTGGGCCCTCATTAAACCCTGTACACTCAAGACACTGCCACCCTAGATCTCCATATATGGAGCTGACCTGTTCTGACATATCTCTGAATCATACCATCTCTTGCTCTTCAAGCACAGAACGAAATATTTAGAAATCTTGTGGGTACAATGTGTATTCATATGTTGATCTGACCTCATCAAACCCTGTACACTCAAGACACGCTCCATATATGGCCAGTACAGAATTCATTCCATATGTTGATCTGACCCCCCATGCCAAAGCTCCAGCGCTCGCCCAGCAGTCTGCCGTCACCCAGGCAGATGCGTGCACGCAAACCAGGTCGTTTATTTAACAGATTAATCGCCCAGGACGAAGTTCTTTGTCCTTTCTATTAGTAACGCCCGACGCTCAGGACGAAGTATTGTCCTAAAGACGAAGTTTATTGATACGAGAACAGATCGCCTGGCTGTATAGCCCAGGCGCGCCTGCTGGGCTCTCCTCTGTGACGCGCAAGACTGAGACGTCATCAAAAAACTCCCTCCTCTGTTTAGCTGATGAAAACGAAAATATTAAAACGTTCATAAATCGCGATCTAAATCATCCCGTCTTTTTCTGAAAAAAGATCCTGTGTTAGACGGCGCTCCGCGGTCCAGTCGCTAGTCTCGATAGATTTATTCTTGTCTCCCGTTGTTGTCGATCGATTCTAAAGTGCTGTGGCTATTGTTAGCTGCTACACAACATCATGAACTTCCGGCCGGTCCGTCCGGAAAAGGCGTCCGTGTTTATAAATCGACTGGGCGCATGAATGTAATGGATTAAATAGTTCCGGGCAATTAAAGTGTTAACTGTCTTACTGTCATCAGGAACCCACCGGAACCCTCAAACTAGAACTTCCTTTGCCTCAAACCTTCCCAATAAAGCGTGACTTGCTCTCTCGTAGCCTGCAATGAGAATAGAATTGGCAGTGGATAACAAAGGTATACAGACGCTAAATAGTCTCTCACTCACATTCATATTTTAGAAATCAGATCCTTTTGTCAACAAAGCAGCTATAGTACGAAGCCAGGTTTTCGGCTAGGCTGGTGCTAAAAGATGGGACTGTGAAGACTACAGAAGCACAGTCTTTAAATAACATATTTCTGAAATGTTTGTCTTGTATTGGTAATCGGACCAATAAAAATACATTTTTATATGCTTTCTGTTGCTATAGAGAACGGAGCATTGCGATGACACTTTTGTTTTTCTCCGGTGAAAGCAGAGTCTCCTCCTTCTTTTGAGATTTGATGGTGTGAAATTGTGATCATCTGTTTGTACTTAGGGGCACAATATTCTATTCCATTTTATAAGATAGCATATAAGTTAAACCTTTATCGATCCCTGGGGGATTATTCTGGTGTCGTGGTAACAGTGAGAGTGAAACACCGTAACAGGTATTGTCTGATTTATATTGAGTTGCACGCCGGTGTCACGAACCAGTGCCCAGTAACGCTCAGTATTGCGTAGGTGATATAGGCTCTATTTCTCCAACTCCAAGTTATTATATGGGCTCTCTCTATCCCTCTCTCCCTCCCCCTACCTCCCCATATCAGTCTCCTCTCAGTCTCTCTCTCACTGATCGTGCTCTGGTCAGAAACTGTTGTCTAACTGACGATTTGCCGATCTGGATCTCCATGTATGCGCATAATCCGAGCACACTGACACACATGCCCACAGAAAGACAGACAGACAGACAGAAGTGCAGACAGACAACTTTAACTTTACATAGTAAATGTAAGGGTTTTACAATATTCAACATGTTATTTCAAAATACGTATATACTCAGCGGTATATCAACTACACTGTCAAGTATGTGTTCAATGAGTCATTGAACACAAGATACAGTTTAAAACGTGGATAATTACAAAAATCCATGGAAAGAATTATGGAAAGATGATGCATGCACGTCTTTATGATTTTTATTCAAGTAATACGCCATCAACTATAATCAACAGGGAGCAGGGAGATATATAGTCATTTAGTAATGCTTTATCATTGTTATTTCCTCACAGCAGACACCAGTTTTCACTTCAGTCTGCATTTTTAGCCGAGCTTTGCCGAATTTTGCATGTCAGGAAATGCATTCAACTCACAGTTGTGCCAGTGCCAGACCGACTGCGTCTTGCACCAAATGGTAGGTTTAGAACCACCACAAAAAGACACAGACTGTGTGAAGGTGAGGAGGCCATACTTGCGGTGAGAGTCACTAGCAGATAGAAGTACAGACCACTCTGTGACTGTCTGTGGTGGTTCTAAATGAAACTTCCATGTGGTGGATGGTGGTGGTTTAGGCCAGAAGTCAGTCTGGTACAACCGCGACATGCATGGAGGACATGTAGAATTCAAAGTACCAGATCGGTTTCAGGGCCATGCGGAACTGCAGATGTATTTGTACTTTGCTATTTCCAGATAAGAATGAGAAAATATACCTTACTGTTATATGTCTCAAAGATTAATGAAGAAAGGGCACAAATCTGTTCATACATTTTTGTTTTCAACGCAGAATAGTGGGAAAAACTCACAGCTCATCTGCCAGTAGACTTGGGCGAGGTGCTGGAGTCAAAAGGAAACCAAATGAACAATAAAAGGCAGCCTCTGTACACTCAAAGCA
>NC_136809.1:29131867-29266867 GCF_951216825.1 Electrona antarctica | reverse complement strand
AGAGAGAGAGAGAGAGAGAGCACTGGACAAAGTGTGCTACTTTGTTCTTTGAGAAACCACACCTCTTCCGATGATGGAGTGAGCAAGTAAAAACGAGGGAGAAAGAGATAGAGCCCAGCTTGTCCTGTAAGAAAGAGAGTAAGAGGGAGCAGCTTTCTTCCTCTGCCCTGTATTTTGAGGGGCGCTAGCCCCTCCTATATACAGGTTTAATGTTTGTCTTTAGTTCAATGTTTGTTTAATAAATGCCATTGACAATGAAGAGAAAATGTATGTAATTTTGTAACTCATTACGTCATATTGTCTCTTTATTGTTAATGGCATTTAATGCTTGTGTTGGCACCGTTTGTTTTACATCACCTAATCAACATGAGTTCCACTTTAATATATTAGCGCCCCTCACTTCACAAGGGTGTGATTTTTCTTTCTGAAGACAAAATGCTGCTGCACTTGTGTGTTAATTGAAAGGTGCTGTCAGCTCATTGGGATTCGTTCCCTCATTCACTGTGTCCTGATGGGGCCTTACAACACCAGACACACTCGTTTCACAGTGTTTCTTGTTTGGTTCTGGTGACTCATAATGCCCTCCTAATACGTGGGGGGGGGGGGGGGTGTTCAAAAACCTTTTTCATTTATAGTTATTTTTTTAAATAATTGTTTGGGATTTTTTTATGGATCTTTATAATTTTCCAAAATAATAAAATAAAATAAATGAAAGAAGTAATTGGAGTTTGAAGTTACAATGGGTTTGTATAGGAGGGGGGCGTGTCTGTTAAAATGAATATCAAATATCTAAATACTGAATCGAGCAACTTAAAAATTGCCTGGGGTGTTCACAAAAGCCTGTTTTGAAAGTGAAATAACAAAACATAGTTTTAGTGAGGTTAAGGATAGGATTAGGGTAAGGGATAGGCATAACCACACCCACCGGGGTGAAACACCACAGAAAGAGGGAGTCCCATTACACCAAGTACAAGTACAGTATAGTGTATACAGTTTAAAAACAGCAGATATATCATATACCAAGCCTTTATTGTCACCTGGATGAGGTTAGTGATAAAAGGTCAGAGAGGTTGATAAAGGATACCTGCAGTCGGGACATGGGATTATAAGTGATATCAGCCCATGGGCTGATACGCAAGTAACCACTTCACCATCGGTGCCCCCGCGGTTTCAGAAAATATGGTATCTCTTACTCTGTGTCTTCACAGTGAAGCTGCACAGAAAAAGCCTGGTTTCCAGCCTGCTTCGCTGCATTCCATGAATTTGTTTTGTCACTTCGCTACTGAGCCTGGAAAGTCTCCTATCTCCAAGGTATGCCAAAACTGAGAAATCAACCCAAGGCTTCTGATTGGTCTGTGGTGTGGTTTGGGACAAAACACCATGTTTCATGTCACATCAATGCGCAGCTACTGTTTGTACTACTGAATCTGACATAGTGGACCATCCATCCATATTCAACCGCTTATCCGTAGTCGGGTTGCGGGGGCAACAGCTCCACCAGAGAGCTCCAGATTTCCCTCTCCAGAGTAACATTAGTAACTTCCTCCTAGGGGATCCCGAGGCGTTCCAAGGCCAGTGAGTCGTAATCCCGCCATCTCATCCTTGGTCTGCCCGGGGGTCTCCTCCCAGTGGGACGTGCCTCGAGGACCTCCCTAGGGAGATGCTCGAGAGGCATCATAACCAGATGCCCGAACCACCTAAGCTGGCTCCTTTCCAGGCGAAGAAGCAGGGAGATGCCAGCCACCCGTCGAAGAAAACAAATTTTGGTCGATTGTATTCGTGACCTTATTCTTTCAGTCATGACCCACACTTAGACCATAGGTGAGAGTAGGAACGAAGATTGCTCGGTAGACAGAGAGCTTTGCCTTCTGGCTCAGCTCTCTTTTCGTCACAACAGTGTGGTACAGCGACTGCAATACCGCACCTGCTGCTCCGATTCTTCGGCTGATCTCCTTCTCCGTCCTCTCCTCACTTGTGAACAAGAACCTGAGATACTTAAACTCCTTCACCTGGGGTAATATCACATTCCCTACTTGGACTGCAGAATCGGTTTCCTGCTGAGAAATTTGGAGATGCTGATCCTCATCCCAGCCGCCGTACACTCGACTATACAAACCTGTCCAGTGAGAGCTGAAGGTCTTGGACCGATGGTGCCATCACGACCACATCTAACTATAAATGCGCCACTTCTCTGTGTGTCTGTGTGCGGTTGTAACTTGTAATGCCCGTACTTCAAAGCATGAACAGCATAGTAGAAAAATACACAAAAGAAGCTTGATTAAACAATTATTTGACTTTGTCTTGAAATTACTGTAAGGTATAACTGGGAGGCAGCATATGCTATACAATGATGCAATCGCAACTCTCAGCGCTGCTAGTGCAGTGAGTGCACACACTGGGAAGGAAGTGAGAACAATTACAAACAAACAACACAGGTCAACGTGACATGACAGGTCAACAGAAGTTATTTTGTCAATCTAGCTGAGTTTGACTCAGACAAACACGACATCGGTTCTGGTATTCCTCAGGGCTCGATTCTTGGTCCTCTTATTACCTTAGAACTTATTACCAATCACGGAGTCAATTTTCATTTCTATGCTGATGATACCCAACTATATCTTTCTGTAGCTCCAGATGATCCCTGTGCCTTAGACCCGTTGATGACCTGTCTGTCTAGCATCAAATGCTGGATGAGTGAGAACTTTCTCAATCAAGCTAAATGAGGATAAGACAGAAGTTCTCATAATCGGTTCTAGTGAGCAGAAAGAATCAATAATAAGCTGTAGAAAGTAACAGTACAGTAAAGAACTTGGGGGTCATTATTGATTCTGAATTGAATTTTAATTCACACATTAATCATGTTACCAAGATTGCTTTTTTTCACCTTGGAAATATTGCACGAATCGTCATTGGACGATGCAAAAACGCTAATCCACGCCTTTGTTTTTTCTCGGCTTGATTACTGCAATGCACTTTTTTCTGGACTGCCTAAGAAAACAACTGACAGATTACAACTTGTCCAAAATGCAGCAGCCAGAGTTTTAACTAAGATGAGAGAACATATTACTCCAGTTTTGGCTTCACTGCACTGGCTTCCGGTTGTTTTTAGGATTGATTTTAAAATTCTTTTACTTGTTTATAAAGCTCTAAATGGTCTCGCACCTTCCTACCTACATGACTGCCTGCCTAAATATGTCCCAAACCGCCCCCTAAGGTCTTCCACTGCTGGCCTGCTTGCGTTGCCTAAAGACGTAATGTCTGACGTAATGAAATCACACCCGTGTGAACTGGGTGACCATAGCAACCATGCTCATTTTTTGGTACGAACAGACAGACATACACGTAAACTAACAAAGCCAGTTGTAGGAGTGGTTTACTTTACACCACTCAAAAATGGCAACTAAAAAATATGGGGAAGCAGCGTTTTGCTTCTACGGGCCGACGGCGTGGAACAAACTCCCACTGTACCTTCGACAGGCAGCCTCTGTAGACATTTTTAAAGCGCAGTTCAAGACCCACTTCTACATTCTTGCTTTTAATTGATATTTAAAAATCTTTGTTATTCATGTCCTCACTGTATTGCATTACTGCTCTTGTTTTTTTAATGTTTATGCCTTGCTTTTCTTTTTTTTCTCCATTGCTCTGTAAAGCACTTTGAGCTGCATTTCATGTCATGAAAGGTGCTATACAAATAAAGTTTTATTATTATTATTATTATTATTAATCATCACAGGCTCTGGACAGGCCCCTGCCCAGGGTCCATATATGGAGATGGCCTGTTCTGACATCACAACACTCCATATTTGGGCATGCCTGACACAGAACTCCATATGTAGGAATAAATAAAGGGACACAGAGAGACACATACAGAAATATCATTGGGCATAAAAGGGACACAGACAGATGTGTGGAACGGGTACTCTGCATTTCCGGTTGTCCAGATCCCACAAAAGCCTAATTTGGCATGCTTGACAAAGAACTCCATATATGGACATAAAAGGGACTAGAACTGCACTCTGTTGAGTGCCTACTAGCAGAGCGCGCAAGTACTGTCGACCGCTACGAACTCTCAAATCTCAGCCTCTCTGTAAAACATTGAAATTAAATACTAAAGTCCGGTTATAACTGGCTGTCAATGGTGACGTAATTACGATATGTTTCAATATTGGTTGGGTAACAGGTAACGTATGTATGTATACATCTATTATACATTTGAAAAGGTGTGCCCAAAGCCCAAGCCAGGAAAATAAAGTCACCAGCTACTACGTCACTGACACGCTGCAACACGCTGCAACACACACTGCAACAACACACTAACACGACACAGCCTTACCCTCCGCGTCGATCCACGGCTATCTCCTCATGTCGCGCCGCACGCCCGCACTCAACAACACCCGCGTAAAAACTGTCATTGCACTGCCACTACAGCCGCCTCCCGTCCACACTCACAAACAACATCAATATCAATAATAAACACAAACACGCCACAAGCACCGACACCCCCGCCTAATTTGTTGCCAGGTCTATGAAAACAACCCCAGAAAAAATGCCATTCAACACGCTACTTACAACTCGCTTACAATTCGCGGACCTGGCAACACTGCATCCTGTTTTCCCATTGGCTACGGTTGCTACAACACGCATTTGCACTGCATCTTGGGAGCAACACAGCTTAATGTAGGGGTCACCGATTGCTGTGCTACATCCCCCTCATGTTCTCACCACCCCGTTCGGCTACACCACACACACTAACCTACACAATTCTCCACATGCAACACAGGGCCCTCATTGGCTAGCCCCCTCACATGGCGATCCCCACGCAGCCAAACACAGGTCAGACACTCTTGAGCCAGCCACACACACACACCCACAACGGCCACGTTCGGAATTATCGCACTGAGCGCACTGTGCAAATGCAATGCAAACTAATAGGCGAGTGTGCTTCGGTGCGGTATTTCCCAACGCGCCCATCTCATCGACACAACGCGCGCAGTCGGATGCCAACGTCTTCCGCGCATTATTCCTTTCCCAGTCTCACCACACCACGGACTCATTGTAACCTCGCATCAGTGTCACTGCAGACACGTAATCACACTGTGGAGGATTTGTGACTGAGTGACTGTGTGTGTGTGTGTGTGTGTGTGTGTGTGTGTGTGTGTGTGTGTGGTTTGATTTCAGCATGTTTTACACTGCACAGTTGCGCAGTGCACACCATGGGACAAATCGGCTTTTCACCCCCTGCCACTGTGCCCACAAACGCATGTACAAGAGGAAAACAATCTACACATTATATACTAACGTCAGCATCGGGCAGATTCACACACACAAGCGTTATTAGTTGAGTTTTCTTATTGAAGTGCCTCTGAATTGTAACTGTGCGTTTATGTCAGTCAGCGATGCGATCCGTTGTTATTCAGCCACGCACGGACTGGAGAGAGGCGACGTGTTTCTCTCCCTTCGGCTCATGTAGCCCTCATTGTAACTACAAATATTGTTCCCGAAGAAACAATGTGGGGTCACTGCAATCCAAAAGATTGTAGGCCTACTATAATGCAGTCAAGGTCCCCACAAAAATATACTACAGTATGTTCTGCTCCATTCTCAACATCTTTTGGTTTCCACAAACACTAACTTATTGTAAGTAAACCAAAACAGTAAAAAGCAGTTTCATGTGTGCTTATTTTAATTTAATTTAATTTGCTTTGATGTGAAAATACAATACAACAAATAATAATAATACCCATCCGTTAATACATGTGAAGGGCACAATACTGGGTTTGAAAACACAGCTGAAACATGAAGTGGAGTCTGTCAAATCTCGCAATTTCCTTCTTCCCATTGCGCTGCAACGGAACTAGGATGAGCCGCCCGAAGGGCGGCGAAATTCTAGTGTATATACGTAAGTTGTAAGTTGAAAGTACTATACTGTGGTCGGCTGGCTTTTTTATGCGTAACCCAATGCCTCCCTCTTGACACTCTATAACTGGCTTTTGATGGTGACGTAATAAAGATAGGTTTCAGATTACATACATACAGACATTACCTTTAATTCACCCGACACTGAAACATATCCTAATTACGTCACCATCGACAGCCAGTTATAACCCGACATTGAAACATATCTTAATTACGTCACCATCAACATCAGTATATATACCTCCGAGCATACGCACATTCATACCAGCACGACCACAGTACCACAGCGCTCTGCTTGCGCAAGTAATAACTGGGTGGGGCATGCATTTCCGGAGCCAGCACAAAAGCCTCTGCCCAGGCTCTGGACCTGATCACCCCTATATCTCCATATATGGATCTGGCCTGTTCTGACATCACAACACGGGTACTGCTCTAGTCTGCAAAAAGCTGTGTAGCAACCCTCCGCCACGACTTCGCCTCAAGATCCTGTCCATGGAAATCACAACAGGATAGGTGACAATGCGCAGCCCTTACGGGTGGACGGAGTACAAACTATTGTTTACTTTTTACTGTAGGTTTTACTCTTGAGTCTCGAACTGGTGCTAATGAGAAGAAGAACAGTGAGAAGAGCATGGACAGAGTGGTGCTGGCTGATGACGTATCAGCAACAACGTTGCTACATAACAGGTGACGTTACAGGAGGCTGGCGAAGTGACAAAACAAATTCACGGAACGTAGTGAATCAGGCTGGAAACCAGACTAGCACAGAAACTCCTTGTTTTACGATCAATTCGAATTTGATCCTGTTTTTGGGTACATAGGCCTGATCAACCATTGTTGAGCTAACCAGGTACCAGGTTAATCGGTTAATCACGTTTGTAGTTTGTAGTCGCACTAGAGCTCAGTTAGAACTCAGTTGAAAGTAAATTTGGAGTTCACACTGACTTTGACTATGTGCAGTCTTGCTGAAAGCTGGGCTATGTGCATGAGACTACGTGCATGATATGTGCACATATCTAGCAAGATATGTGCATGAGACAATAAACAACTTGAAATGACCAGTAATTAAGTCCATGGTCATGGGAAATGTATTGTTTTGGCTGACTGTATGCTAACCAGTTATTGCACAGCCCCTTAAAAATGTTGACTCAATGATAAATGGATGGAATCTCTTTTTTGGTAATTTTCCTCATCTCCTAAATTGACAGAGCATTTCACACCAAATTTACAGAAAACCAAAACTACAAAATGTTGGAGTTGTGCCAAACCATATTTAGAAAAATGGATGTAGTGCTCTGCTACAAGCATCTAACCATGCAGTAACTGTTATTATGCATCATAATTATTTTACTTTAGGGTAAGTGAGTTTGCAGCTTATAGAATGTGGACACCATTCAAAGTAATAGCGTGACAGAACATAACATGGTACACAGGTCTGTGATTTATGCTAGCCGGTTATTGGCACAAAATGTGTGTGTGTGTGTGTGTGTGTGTGTGCGTGCGTGCGTGCGTATACGCGTGCGTGCGTATACGTGTGCGTGCGTGCGTATACGTGCATACAGACAGAGCATTATTTTTGGTGGCATGAGGTGTGTTATATATACCTGTCGTTTGTAGTATAATCTATTGTTAGCTTCAGTCTTCATTTCTAGGGTTTAATGAGCATGCATTGTGGATTAACCTCGTTCCCAGGTTTTCTCGTATCAGTCTGCTGATATTAATGACTATAATTAAGTAATTACTGAGATTTTATTTTTTAAACAATTGGAGATATTTTCAGTGTCAGTACAGGTGTGTTTCTTTGATATATGGAATGATCAAGAAATTCTACAAAATAAGTGGTGAATGTATAAACAATGCAACGACAGTATAAGACATGTACATTGCAAATTGTAGATTGTATGAGCCATGTGTACGATGTTAAATATTCCTGAACAAGAAATAATAGCTTTAGTGTATTGAGACGTTCCAGTGGTAGCCTCTGGCAAGATTTCAATAATTCATGCCAGTAAGCGTTATCTATCCCACACTTAACTGTTTATGATTATGAATACAACCTTCAAATTAAGTAGAATCTTGAATAACTGATCAATGAAATCTGATAACAAGACAAAGAGTCTAATAATGGCATGGCTTCCCTGTGCAATTGAAAAGGCTTTCAGACAGTCAGCTAAATCAGTTATCAGTAATCTTGCTAAATCGCTTGAATCCCCCTAAATAAAATAGTACATCTTACGATGTCAAGTGAAAACATACTGTGTGGGAAATTGCTTTCCTTCAACCTTTTACATTGGGCTACAGTGATATTTTGAACAAAAATCACCAATGATGTGCTAACTAGTTGAGTACCAAAAACTTGCGAGTATCGCACCAGGGCAATTTTGGTGCTTCATTTTGATGACACTATTGCCTGAGATGTCCCATTTGCCCCTGCTGTGCCAAAGCTGACATTAAAATATTACTAGTACACAACAACACTGCTCTGGGCAGCAGCATGCAGGTTATTTTAAGTGAGCATTCGCGAAATATTTCGCTTACGGGAGGTTTCCTACTGGCAAACCGAGCTGCAGAACTTCATTTATGAACTCCCACAGGGATCAAAAGGTCCCTGCGGGTTTAAGAGATGTGACGTCAGGCGCTGTGCCCCCGGGGTATAGAAGGCGCGCCTACGTCACCAGCTCTCATTCTACTTTTCTCTGCCAATAGAGGACTGCAAGACTTCTTGAACTCGAGTGCGTTGAATGTTTTAAGCTTCACAAGCCGGACAAGAGAAACGAATTTCTTGAGTACCGTGAGGTTCGACGCATTTTTCAAAGCTTCTTGAATATTTTCACGTAATTATACGCTGTTTAACAGCCTTTCTCGGCGCTAGCCAAGATTTCCCGCTGTTAGCTTAGCCAAACTAGTGTTAGCCTCGTGCGACACACTAGCTTTGCCTAAACACAGTTAGCCAGCTAGCCAAACTTGTTGCGCGGCGTTTAGAAAACGCTTAGCTTCTAGTTCTGTTAGCTTTAGCTAGCTTTAGCTTACACCGGGCTGCCGGTGTAGCTTAGCTTTCTTCTTCGGAAGAGAGATGGTTTACCCCCGCACGAAGGCGCGGAAAAAGGAAGCCACAGGAGGAGAGGAGCCGAAGCGGGTTTGCCCCGTCTCTGGATGTGGCAACACCATGGCAAGGGAAGACGGACACGCTGTTTGTCTCTATTGCCTTGGAACCGCTCACGCACGCCAGGCGGCCCAAGGAGGGGACGGACTGGACTGCAACAAGTGCCTTATGATGACTTTCGAGATTAAGGAAAGCAGACTTCGGCGTTGCCTAAACTTTTACGAGAAGCTACGCCTTTCCAACCGACAACCCCCTCCTCCTCCTCCTCTTCGAGACCCCTGGCCCTCCGAGGTTCTCACCGGTGGGGGACCAAGGGACGCTCCAAGGAAGAAGCTGGACTACCCGCCGCTAACACGCAGCGCCCCAGCCTCTTCGACAGCCGGACAGAGGCCTGTTCCAGCACCGCGGAGCCGCGCTCCGGCAACGGTCTCTAGCTCCCAGGCCTCCATAGTCAGGGCTACCGACTACGAGGTCTGCGGAGCTAGGCCAAAAGCTACAGCTACGCCTCGCTACCTGGCCCCGCCGGCTTCTCTCCCCGCAGAGGCTCCTCCACGTGAGGAGGCTAGGCCCCGGTCTGGGGACCGAAACCCTCCCATACCAGCACCGAGACACGGTAGGCGTCCTACAGTGTCCAGCGCCATGGAGGAGCGCCTCGACCCATCTCCACAGAGGAGCTATCGCTCTGACCGAGAATGGGCCGAACAGGAGGAAGGTGAGTTCTCTGATGAGGAGCTCCCTTCACGCCAGTATCGACAGGAGGACTTTCACGTTCTGGATGAAGTGAACGTCTTCTACGACGACGAGGGTGACGAGAGAGACTACGACGATTACGAGCCACGTGTCACTTTCCATGAAGACGACATGGACGTCGACTCTCAGGGGCCACAGGTGGATGCACCTGTCAGCCCCCCACCCCAGCAGGACGAGCCTGCTGTTCCTGTGATGCTAATGAGGGACGACTCCCCCATTATGGACATCTATAGGAAGGGAGCCTTTCGCTGCCAGCTGGAATGGCCAACATGCACCACCAAGGCACGCGCATGGCTGGGGATGTCTGCGGACCAACTCCCCCCCCCACCCCCGAAGAAGCAGAAGCTTCCTCAGGCCCCGGAGTTCATGGACACCATGCTCCGCCCCTGGAAGAACCCCTCTGTGAGTGCGGAGTTCCAACACCGCACCACAAAGGCGGTCCCCGACATGGTGGACATTGGCAGCATGGGCCTCCTCGCCATGCCCACCATGGACAGGGCAATGGCCGCCTACCTAGCCAACCCTCAGGCTCCCAGGGTCATCCCGCTGGAGAGGGAACCAGCCTTCACCAGCACCATGGACAAGGAGGCCTCCAAGCTCAACAAGTGGCTCCATGCCCACTTGAGCTTTATAGCCAAGGCTACCAACGCCATCGCCATCCTGCAGGGCTCTGTTAAGGCTCTCCTCCTGGAGATGAAGGACTCTTCCACTCCAGCTCAGCTGGCAGAGCTACGCCGCCTCAACCATGAGATGGCAGCCCTCCAGTGTGAGATTGCGGAACACACCAGTGAGTCACTGGTGTGCTCCGTGCTGCAAGAGAGATGGAGGTGGGTTAACCTGGCTCCTCTCTCCGATGCTATTAAGAAGGAGATGGTGGGCAAGGACATCTCTCATGAGGGCCTCTTCCACGGGGTCCTTGAGAGTATGTCCATCTCCATTCAGCAGGCCGAATCCTCTTCGAAGACGATGAAGGCCCTCGAGCCACTGGCTGTCCAGGCACCTCCTAAAAACCCCAGGGGAAGGAAGGCACCCTGGAAACCTAAGGCAGGTGAGAAGGGCCCACCCAGGGCCCCTGACCGTAGCGGAGACAGACAGCAGCAGCGCCCGCATCCCAAGCCGGATCGCCGCCGCTCTCCTCCTCCCTACAAGGCCAGCGCTTCCAGAGGCCGAGGCGCAGGGAAGCGGAAGTGACACCCCCGGCCGGGTTCAGAGGGGGGCCTCGGCCGAGCCCCCCCATCATCTCCCAGTTCAGAGACTAGCGCAGGAGGTAGTGGTCACGGACCTCACCTCCGGGCCGGCGCCCAAGCGCTTGCGGAGGGAAGTACATGCAATTGTTGCCTCTGTACTCTCCCTCCCAAAAAATGTTGTTGTAATGTGCAATTCACAAAGTGTACCTGTTTTTGTACCAATAAAGTTGACAAAAAACAAAAAAACACAAAAAACAACAAAACCATCTCTGAAGGGCATAAGCCCACCCATGGGAGATATAACCCATACTGGGACAGCGCAGGCTGTCTCAGGCAAGAGCCGTCACGCCCGATTTTTCCGTCACTTCCCGAAAAATCCACTAGAGGGAGACATTACACCACAGGTGAGTCTTCCCCTACACAGGCCATCCCTCCCCGCCCAGCCATTGCTAGGAGTCGTCAGAGGGAATTCCCTATCGAGTCATCTGTCACAGTGGCGGAAGCACGGGGCTTCCCCGTGGATCATCCGTACAATAGCGACAGGATACAGACTCCAATTCGCCTCGAAACCGCCCACGTTCGAGAAAGTAATATTCTCCCGAGCGAAAGGGCGGGAAGCGGACATTTTGCAGCAGGAGATTTTTTCTCTGCTGCAGAAGGGCGCTATCACAGAGGTGCCCCCCCACCAGTCACTCAACGGGTTTTATTCTTGTTATTTCCTGGTGAAAAAGAAAGGGGGCGGGCTTCGTCCTATACTGGATTTGAGAGCCCTGAATCGTCATCTAAGAACATTACGTTTCAAGATGCTGACTCCGCCAGTCCTAATGCGCTCAGTCCGCATGAACGACTGGTTCACGTCAATAGATCTGCAGGATGCATATTTCCACGTTCCAATTTACCCCCCCCACAGAAAATTTCTGCGGTTCGGGTTCAAAGGGAAAGTGTACGAGTACACGGTTCTTCCCTTCGGAATGTCATTGAGTCCGAGGGTTTTTGTCAAATGCACAGCGGCGGCTATAGCCCCACTGAGACAACAGGGTCTTCGTCTAGCCACATATATAGACGATTGGATCCTAATGACAAACTCTCCACAAGAGGCTCGGTTGCACACACATCAAGTGCTCAACCACCTCTGCTCACTAGGGTTCCAAATAAACCTAGAAAAGAGCATGCTGACGCCGACTCAGTCTATAGACTTTATCGGAATAAGGCTGGATTCAGTTTCTTTCACAGCTCGCCTGAGCAAGGAAAGAATGGAAACAACATTACAGTGCGTGACATCGTTCCAGAAGGGACGTTCGATTCCCTTCCTCACGTGCCTTCGGATGGCGGGGCTTATGGCCTCAGCAGTCCATTTAATCCGCCTGGCCAGATTACACATGAGACCATTCCAGCGATGGATGAGCTCTCTACGTATACCTATGTACCGTCGCCGCCAAAAAGTGTTAGTGACGTCACAATGCGTACTAGCCCTTCAATGGTGGGCGAACAGACGGACTCTCTCAGAGGGCGTCCCTATGGGGAGACCTCTGACGAGGAAGGTGGTCACCACGGACGCAAGCATGTCCGGATGGGGAGCCACACTGGAAGGCTATACAGCCAGAGGGATATGGGAGGGACCTTTACGATCCCACCACATCAATTACCTGGAACTGATGGCGGTCTTCCTCGCACTAAAGCACTTCAAACCGCGCATTCAAGGTTGGCACGTCCTAGTCCGGACGGACAACACGACAGCTATGTGCTATATCAACAGACAAGGCGGACTCAGGTCCCCTCGTCTTCATCAGCTAGCACGCAGACTCATATTATGGTGCGACACACACATTCTATCAGTTACAGCGTGCCACGTCCCCGGTCTTCTGAACACAGGAGCAGACCTGCTGTCCAGAGGTCCCCTCCGTTACGCAGACTGGTCCCTACACCCTCAGGTGGTAGCCCAGATCTGGAGCAGATTCGGGACACCCGAGGTGGATCTCTTTGCCTCAGAGGAGAACACGAAGTGCCCTCTCTTCTTCTCCATGAGAGAACCATCGCCGCTGGGACTAGACGCTCTGTCACACCGGTGGTCCAAGACGCTACTCTACGCCTTCCCCCCCCTAACCCTGATTCTCCCCACTCTAGACAGAGTGAGGACTCAGGGTCTGAAGGTGCTATTAATAGCCCCGTCCTGGGGGGTATGGAGGTCAGAAATAGCCCCTCTTCTCTTCGATCATCCATGGCAGATTCCTCTACGAGCGGATCTCCTCACGCAAGCGAAAGGGGAGATCTTCCACCCTCACCCCAGAGACCTAGACCTGTGGGTCTGGCCCGTGAGAGGGTGATGTTGACAGCAGCAGGCCTTCCCCCGAACGTGGTGGCAACGATCCAGAAGGCCAGAGCCCAGTCAACAAGGAACCGTTACGACACGGCCTGGCGCATATTCGAGCAGTGGTGCTCGGATCAACCAGACCACGTAATTCCTTATCAGGCCTCAGTAGTGCACATACTGACGTTCCTTCAGGACTTCCTAGACAGAGGCCTAGGCCTCTCGTCAGTTAAGACCCACCTAGCAGCCATCTCAGCATGCCACGTGGGCATAAACGACCAGACAGTGTGGAAACACCATCTGGTCAAACTATTTATGAAGGGCGTCCGTAGAGAACACAGGGTTGTAAAATCCCTGGTTCCCTCTTGGGACTTGTCCCTGGTTCTGGAGGCCCTAACCACGGCACCCTTCGAACCACTACAGGCAGCAAACCTGAAGTGTTTAACACTCAAAACTGCCCTCCTAGTTGCTTTGACAACTGCAAAGAGAGTAAGTGACCTACATGCACTCTCGATCTCTCCAGAGTGCATGAGGTTCGATGACAGGTCAACAAAGGTCACCATCAAGGCGAACCCGGCCTTCATTCCCAAGAATGCCCTCTCGGTGTGTCTACCAGTAGACCTACAAGCTTTCCATCACCCTCCTTTCATCTCCGATGAAGACAGGAGGCTGAACTGCCTCTGTCCAGTAAGAGCGCTTCGCACTTATGTGGACAGAACGAGTCCCTTCAGGAAAGGGAACCAGCTGTTTGTGTCTTGGGGTACCAAGACCAAAGGGAAGCCTGTTACAACAGTCACTATCTCCAACTGGATAGTGGACGCCATCCGTCTGGCCTACACTAGCCAAGGAAAGGAGCCCCCACAAACGCTGAGGGCCCATTCCACACGAGGTATGGCAGCATCGTGGGCACTCTATAAGGGGGTGTCGATCCAGGAAGTCTGCACTGCAGCAAGCTGGTCTACACCCTCGACGTTCGCCACATACTACAACTTAGATGTGGCAACGCCCTCTCTGGCACATGCGGTCCTAGGAGCGGCTTCTCTATAAAGAGGCCCACTCCGGCCCTCTGTGCCATGGGATGCACAGGCGACACTCTGAGTTAACCTGTACATCTCCCCAGGGACCGGGCAAATGACCATTGTAGTCATTCAGCCCACCTTTTACCTCCGGTCCTAACATTCACTCGTTGGTTCAGGATTCGGGAGTTGATAAGGTCCCATAAGCGAAATATTTCGCGAATGCTCACTTAAAATAACATTAAGGTTACTTTAGTAACCATGGTTATTTAAGTAAGTGAGCGAAATATTTCGCGGAACACCCTTCTGTCTTGCTATTGGCAGGAGAAAAAAGTTCCGAATGAGAGCTGGTGACGTAGGCGCGCCTTCTATACCCCGGGGGCACAGCGCCTGACGTCACATCTCTTAAACCCGCAGGGACCTTTTGATCCCTGTGGGAGTTCATAAATGAAGTTCTGCAGCTCGGTTTGCCAGTAGGAAACCTCCCGTAAGCGAAATATTTCGCTCACTTACTTAAATAACCATGGTTACTAAAGTAACCTTAATGTTACTATTAGATTAAACAGGTGCAAAAAATGTCTAAACTGTGTGACTGCATTTCACTCCAGGATTCCAATCCCTGGATGTCCAAACGCGTAAAAGACTTTTGCACTTATGTTGCTGGGCTGTAAAGTAGCAGTTGTGTCAGTTGAGCTACAGTATGCACATGGCAATGTGAGCCATGGTGATTGGTCTTATTTTTGGGGGAAACCTCTTAGTTCTCCAACACCTTAACGTCACTAAAACTAAGCTTCAGACCTCCCCAAAGAAAGTGATGAAAGAAAGCCAATGGAAGCCAATGACCCAGCGAAATCCAACACACTTTATTGCTAGTTTGGGATGGCTCGGGGTAGAAAATAATTGGTATTTAATATGCTCAGAGGAACATGTCCTATCATACCTGAACCTGTCTAACTACTTCTCCAAAGTGAGTGAGACCCACAGCCACAACAACTATCTGGTACCCCAAACATTTAGCACAAACATGGGACACTTTTCATTGTACTTTCTTTCTTTATATATATTATATTATATATTATATCAAAAGACATAAAGAGATGCAGATGCTGGCCCTTCAGAACGCTGTAAAAACATAACTTAAAAAAAGAAGAAAAGAAAACAAGTATGTTTTCTCATGCCAATAAAGTTCCGCAATAAAAATCCGCAGTGCTGTTCACTACTATATGTATACAGCCGGACTAAAAAGCGGAATAACTCTAAATCTACGGAGCTCTCCATGGTTCTGATAAAACGTGCGATGTTCGGAGGTCTTTGCTGATTATCCGGTGATCCCGATTGGAACATTGGCGCTTTCTAGAGCAAGGATGGCTTCATTTTAGCTCGCTAGCATTGGCGCTAATTATTTAGCATCTAAGATGGCCGCCCAAGCCATACGTGTATCCAGCGTGCAACACACTAAAACGTACATCAGGGTCGGCAGTCTAGCGTTGGCTCTTGCGTCCACCAGGTGGCAGTCAACTTGTTAAGTATTAAACAAGTCTATGGGTCTTTATGAAAAGTAAGCCGACAGTAAGAAGTACAGAATACGAGAATAGATTTTAACATAGAAAGTAGCATAAATAATACTATGTAAACAAAGTAAGTGCACATTGTCGCTGTCAGACAGAAAATCTCTTGTAGATCTCTTGTAGGCTATTTTACTATGTTCTAAATAGTAACAAAAAGGGAACATTTTGGACATTACACAATATGTAATGGCAAGTGACTTGTGTGTGCCTGTACAACACTATATTTTAAAATAAAGCTTTAATATGTTATTTTGAGTATCATAAGAATATATCATTCATTGACCATATTATATGTAAATTGTCACACTACACTAATCCAACTAATTCAATTAAGTGCAATGCATTATGGTAAACAAATCTGTCACGGTACACACAATCCTGAGGGTTAACTCTGAGACTGTAAAAGATGTCTGCACACTTGGAGATAAATTAACACTTAACACTAAATTAACATTAACACTCAAAACTTTGTGGCGTACAGTACGTGCCGTGACTGACATAAACCTGGAGGGAAAAAAATAAATAAAAAGAAAATATAATAAATAAATAAAAGTGAAGTTGGCGGAAGAACGGGGCCTCTGAGCCACAGGGAAGCCCAAGTCAAGTAGAGGTAACTACTCTGGAAATGTTAGGTTAGATGAGATTCCTCTGCCACTCTAATCCGTCCTGGGGCCTCTGAGTTAACAGGAGAGAGAGAGAGAGAGAGAGAGAGAGAGAGAGAGAGAGATGAGACACAGAGTTGAGAGGGAGAGACACAGTGAGAAGAGATAGAGAAAGGGGGAGGGAGAGAGAGAGAGAGAGAGAGAGAGAGAGAGAAAACAGAGCGTTCCGCAGAACAGCACAGCAGTGACACGGGGCAATCCTCTAGGGTCTTGCATTAGCGCGCTAAATTAAAGGGGGTATTAGATTAAATTGGCTCTCCGATTTCAGGGGTGTGAGTAAAATTCTGATTTGCATTTTTCCACCGCTGCTTAAGATATAATTAGTTCAGGGTGATTCCCATGTGGAAAACACTGACAGCCAAATCTAACTGGCTGCTGCTATGTTATCATCTTCTTCCAACAGGCAAGAGGAACAGTCTGTTAATGTTTGTATGTGCGTGTGTGTCTGTGCCAGTGTGTGGTTGGGGGATGGGGGATGTGTTTTTTAAGTGAGAGTGTGTGTGTGTGTGTGTGTGTGTGTGTGTGTGTGTGTGTGTGTGTGTGTGTGTGTGTGTGTGTGTGTGTGTGTGTACACATGTGTACACATGTGTGTACCTGGACACATTATGCTACTATGTGAAGGTGTGTGGGCAGGCAATTCTCATTCCCAGACACAACTTCAATACTTGTTTAACACATATTTCTACCATATTGAGCTATACATTATTGTTTACAGAACAGGTACTATATGCCAAAATACAAAACAACAACAAAGATACAAACACAAACACAAAATGTTGTCAAATCCAGTATGTTGCCTCATCCCTGGGTCGCCTTTTAAAACTTGCCCGTTTCCGTAGCAGAAGGTGATTCTGTAATTACATATGCAGAGTAAAAAAAAATACAGTAATTACCGGTAGACGAACCCATAATACGAATTACTGAAGTCAGCGAAGCACCCCTTTTTCTTCTCTTTAAAAAGCAAGTTTGGATTTGTGTACGAGGGGGATTTTTTCACACCCTGTGTAATTCTAACTGTCTTGGCCAAATGGATGTTTTCCCAAAAGTATGTGTACCCATGCATTATGGATGCAGGGCCATCCCTCTGGACACCTGTTTCAGACACCTGTTAGTACATCTAGGGAGGAAACATCAAATGAGCCTCCTATTACCGCCTCTCTCTCTGGTGTAGGTTCCACTATAACCCCATACCACACTTCCTGTATTTAAAAACCATCCCTGAGTGCTTCCTCTCGTCATGTCTGTGAAGTGCTTTCATTTACCAACAACACACCTGCATGCAACTAAATATATATGGCATGACTCTAACCTGTCTGGTTGGTATTTCTATACTTGTGAGGACATATTAGTTTTAATTTTATACATTACAGTTTTACCTTTTTTTAAAGCCTAATCTTAACCCATTCTGGGCGGGAACCCCTTATGGTCTATTGAAAAATAGCAGATCTACAAGCTCATAGCGCGATTTTGAAAAAGTGAAGTGAAAATGTGGTGCAAATCTTGAATATATATTCTTTCAGAGCGAACATTTTTAACTCAAATCTTTGCTTCTGGGGGGTGCCTGGAACAACATATTTTCAGATTGGGGTCGGCTGCCAATTCCTACATATATTTTTGGGGCTCCTTCACATGAAAAAGGTTGAGCACCACTGACATAGAAACATGGGTTTTTCAGAAAACTGTCAGGATTTAGAAGGCATTTGTAGAATCGTCCTCAGGTCTAAATGGTGCACATGGAGCGTCCCTGCCGTCCCACCAAAGATAAAATCAGCAATGCAACACTGTGTATAAATCAGGCAATCAAGCAACCCTAGTCTCAGGTGACCAGCTCTCTAATCTCGCTCCACTCAGAATGAAGGTCTGGAGGAATGATCACGTGAAATAATGGATTGAATGAGTGAGTAGCTCACACGCTGGGTTGTGGCTAAACTGTGATTGAGTGGTGACAGTACCACGGGATGCTGCAGGGTCTCTGCGAACCAAAATTATGTCGAACATCTATCAGCTAAATTATAAGAGAAATTAATTAAAATATTGCCTGAGGTATGTGCACTGCACAATATAAACAAACGCCATGTTTGTTTCCAATTTCCAATTACAATTTAGGCATTTAATTAGCACCTCTTAATCTAGAATGACTTACAGTTCAAGAACACAAGGTAATACATCAAACACAGATAGTCATCAAGAATCATAAGCCAGCTAAGAACCTAATATCTGTCTAACAGTAGATTATCTATACAGTGAAGCTATGAGTATACTATACATTATAGAGTGCTATGTCTACATAAAATGCTATCTAAATTATATAAGTTTAGCCTTTGCATACGCCTGTAAGGTCGTCGAGGATAGTGCAAGTGCTACGGAGTAAGATGAAGTCTCAAGAGGTGAGTTTTCATACTATGGCGGAAGATTGGGAGTGAGTCTGCAGTTGTGATTGCAATGGGAAGTTCATTCCATTGTTTTGGAGCCAGAAGGGAGAAGAGTCTGGGACGTGTGGAGTGTTGTCCCGGCTTTTTAGTGAATCTTCTGGCAACCTCCCTGCATTGGCTGATCTGAGCGCGCAAGGCAGGTTGTAGGGTCCGATAAGACTTTGAAGATATAGGGGTGCCATACCTTTGGTTGCTTTGAAGGCCAGCATCAGTAATAGTAATACATTCTTGAGTGTACACCTGAGTGTACACTCTTGATGGGCTAGGTCCTTCCCAGCTATTGGAAGGGCCCATGCACATACTGTCAGCGGCCCTGCTCCCTTCTGTTCACTTTGCAATGCAAGCCTGGAATACAAGGTTAACCCCAACCCCATATGACCATTATGTATGTTTGGCCAGGATTGTTCCGATTTCAAGCCGAGTGGCCCCCCTAGTCCAGACAAATATCCCCAAAACACTAACATGTCTCAGTTTGCAACATCAGACCAAATTGTCTCATTTTCGGTTTTATAGACGTTTATCCTGTTCTGTTCGTGTACATCTAAGCACACACACACCTAAGCAATCAGAAAACATGAACAATGAGTGTTGATGCATGTCGTTGCCTGTATGCAACACCTACAGTATATGGTGCGTATACATGTCCATGAATGGGCGTGCGTGTGCAGGAACATGCAGTGAGTTAAGGGTCCCGGTTTTGGGGGCTGAACCTCTACAAAATACCTACAAGTAGACCTAAAACGTATCTTTTTTTCTGCATTGGTTTCATAACTGCAGTATGAAATCAGAATTTATGGATCAATAAAGGGTTGTCTACTTGAATCTTGTCCTAATTGTAAGCCTACTGTAACAAAAAAAAGAGAAAAAGAAGAGAAAATAGAAAGAAAAACATTTTCCATAAAACAAACATTTATCTTGTGAGGAAAGGAAATTTGTCTTGGTTTATTTTTCAAATTATACTATACCTATACTATTTGTGCCTCATATGTATAGTAATAAAAGTACAGACATGCACGCACACACGCATGCAAGCACACCAATTTTCGCTGTAGCTGTACACAGAATCATAGGTAAACAAATCAAGTTGTATGTTGTAAAATACTGTATCTTTCATTACAATCAGCCCCTCGACATTACATTTCATCAACCAGCTTGAATTCATCATACTGTATGTCAAAAAAGACAATAGGTTTCCCTGCTTAACACATTTCTTACTACAATCGCTATGCACTGTGCATACTGTAAATTTTGTCCTCAATATTGATGAGACTTATTGTGAACTCTGAAAGCTTCAAACGTTCAATGTTTTCGAAATCAAGGATGAACTGATTGATTATTGAGCGTTTCTTTTTCCCTGTACAGCTGAAGAGACCGCACTTTTATGACTTGAGAGCTACTTTCAAAATGACCAGCTCAACCAGACCCAAAAAAATATTATCCCATTGCTGGAAATAGTTTTTAAAAATTACCTGAAGGGGCTTTGGAATAGCGGCGCTGGTGTTACATAGAAAAGAAACACACTCGGAATGGGAAAATTGAATTTATACTGTTTTGTTTTGTAAAACTTTGTAATGCTATTGACATTTGTGCGCAAAATAAGGCTTCCCTTTATTTTTTTCATTATCCCTTTGTGACTCCAGCACCTCACTTAAGTTTTTTTTAGCAGATGAGCGGTGGTTCTTTTTACATTTTTGCGCAACACTCTTGAAAAGTATTGCATTGTGGGTTTGAGCTGACAGGCCCTATTTGATGTCAATCAATGAAGTCACCTTAATTCAAGTTGCAAATGCTTTCTTTCTTCTTGTCTCTTTATTGTTAATGGCATTTAATGTTTGTATTGGTGCCCTTTGTTTTACATCACCATTACATCACCTAATCAACATGAGTTAGACTTTCATATATTAGTGCCCCTCACTTCACACAGGTGTGATTTTTATATATATATATATATATTTTTTGTCTACCTGAACAGTCTTTGTGATCTACTGGTAGATCACGATCTACATTTTGGGCACCCCTGCTGAACAGCAACAGGAAAAAATAATACGGTACAACATTGAAAATTAACCGTGGAAATCTGTACTGTAGTCCCTGGATGGATTTGGTGCACATAACAAATACAGTAAAACAGCAGGGAAGAAAAAAGTGTTTCTGCCATCCTAAATGATATTCCATGAGGCTGTAGTGTAGATAAAGTTGCACGTTGGGGATAATCTTTCATTTCAATCAAGCCCCTTGGTATTAGTAGCTCCAATTTCTGAGAAACTAAACTGCATAAACATATAAAATATGTCCAAACCATGTAATCATGTTATCAATCTCAATATTCAACAAAATAATTGCAATATGATGTAGAGATTTTATTCTAGGCATGCCATAACAAGTGAACATTTTGGCGAAAACAGAAAATCTAGAAGCTCACAACAAATCTGGTACTTTTAAGCACAGAGATTTGGTGTAGAGGGGAAAAAAGGAGGTAGACCAAAGGGGAACCGCATGGTCAAAACGTATATAGGGTAGTGGTTTCCAACCTTTTTTCAAACAGAACCCACTTGAAAATCTTGAAAGCGTTTTTTGGCAGACCCATCTGACCACGGCAGCCAATCGAATCCGATGGTGATAAACACATTGATCATGTTACGGCTTGGTTCAATGAAACCAATGTAGTATAGTATTCCTATACTACATGTACTTTCCTATTTATTTTTTAAGGAAAAAAACTTTTTTTACACCCCTTTTTAATATTAACCACCCTGGCATCTCTATTCTGGGGGGGACATTTGCGAAAAATGTCCATGTTATATTGTCATTAGTCTCTCACAGCCCACCAGTGGCCCCCGGCCCACAAGTTGGGAATCGCTGATTACTGTGATTAAGTGGTTAAGGCTCGAAACTTCAGTTAAAAGCTTTAGCAAACAAATAATTTAAAGGCACACTACACAAGGAGCACAAAAAGAAGGGAACTAAAGTTCATATTTTGAATGTGTACCGGAAAAAGTAAGGCAGAAATAGCGTTTACACTTAGGGGTGAAAATCTCCATTAGAGAATGTATTACAAAGACGGCTCTGGTAAAACAAGTTTAGTCAACAGATTTTGTTATTTTTGTCTACTTTTTGAAGGTCAAGTGGTCAACTCAGTTGATGTTTCACTGTCGCCTGTCAATCACTGATTAGCTCTGTCCACCCCAGCAAAGAGACATGACTGCAGCAGAAATCACCAAACACTGACATTTACACAGCAACTAGCAACATAGCTTCACATAGCAGCATCCCGTCACACTGGACACTGAGTCCTACACATCCACGCTTTAACCAGCA
The DNA here is from genome assembly GCF_951216825.1 of Electrona antarctica. Lineage (NCBI taxonomy): Eukaryota > Metazoa > Chordata > Actinopteri > Myctophiformes > Myctophidae > Electrona > Electrona antarctica. The sequence continues at coordinate 29,244,607 of NC_136809.1, read as the reverse complement.
TAATCTCCCAGCAACTAACACACTGTGCTCTGGACATATGCCTTGAAAAACACATTAATAAATAAATAGTAACTATGTGTAATATTCTCTTTCACTCCCTCATCCCAACATGGTCTTCTAGGACAGTGGTTCCAAAACTTGATACTCAAAATGAAACCAAATGGATTGAGTTACAGACCCATAAGGGTCCATTTGGTTCCTAACTATATCATTTAGCTGGGGACCCCCTGGAACTCCCTCAAGGACCCCTGGGGGTCTCCGGTCTCTAGCTAGGACATGTATGAGCACACACAGTCACACACTCAGGTAAAGTGCATTGTCTGTGATCAATTATTCATATTTTCACAGTTTCACTATGACATGCTGTGAGCACTGGACACAGTGCTTTATAACAGAGAGGGGGAAGGCATGATCACAATGTGACAATGTTCATTGAAAAACTAAGCAAAACAATGAATTTCCAATGAGAAACAAAAGGTTTCTCTAGTTCTATTCCCAATCATAAGCACTCATGACTGACACATTGTGAAGGAAGGACTCATCCTGTGTCTGTAGCCTATGTACGGTAGATTTCTTTTCCCCCTTTTTTTTTAAAGTTTATTAATCACATTAACCATAGTGTCCCTATTTTGGACAAATGCATAACTGTTCAATTTACAGTACTAGCCACAATTTAAGTAAGTTTGTAGAGTTTGTGGATCGTCTATTTCCGCTATTTGTCCTAGGACGAAGTACATAGTGCTTAAGTGGTTAAGTAATATTTCATGATTAACCTCTTTTATTCTGTGTAATAACTTCATTAATTAGCCCAATCATCTGGCCCTCAGGGTGCATCTGTCGGTGACTCATCCATAGAGGGTACATGTAGAGTCATGGAGGCAGTTCAAATTGTCAGGATGAACACCACCCTAGCTCCTTTTTTACAATTATAATTCTGCGTTGGTCCTGCGATGCAGTAAATGTCAGTCCGTAAATAAATCAATTACAATACAGCAATTAAAAACAACATCACCCTTTCAATGTGTTCCAATGAATGCTCCCACTACCTGTCAATTACATTGGTGGCAAATGTATATTTTCCTCTTCCCCTTTGTTTAGGAGTTGTGCAGGAAGTGCCTCTATCGCACTGATTTCATTGCATCCCCCCCCCCCCCCCCCCATACACCCCCCCCCCCCCCCTTCCCCCCCCATTCTGTGCATCACTCAGTAGACTGATCTATACTTGGCCCATAATGCGGCCCAAATAGAATATAAAATGATTTCACCTCAACCCCCTCATATGCGCAATCAATTCATATAGGATCAGTGGGAAGATCGGCCTACTGGAGCGGCTCAATCCCCTATGTGAGGTGGTGGTGTTGGAGTGTGTGTATGGGGGGGTTACTGGGGATGGTGTTTTGAGAAACACCATCAGCAGCCCCTGCCATCGCTCTCAGCATCTTCCCGGTGGTCGGAGGCTGAGGCTTTGTGGGATATTGATTCTCTCACACACACCCCTCCCCCCCCCCCCCCCCCTTTTCCCCCCTACACCACCACCTCCCCCCTTTCCCGCCCCGTCTAGAGACGGTTTCCATAATTGGTTAAAATGACCGAGTGCAGAGAGAGGGATGGCTCTGTGCTGCTGAAAAACCATTTCCCAGCCTTGCCTTGGAGCTGAGCCAAGCCCAGGGTTGTTCGGATGCGTTCCAGCCCCGGCGCTGACTGGCAGCAATTAGGGGTGTCTGAGCCAAGCTCAGCTTGCGCTCCGCACAAACACCCCTAATTACTGCCAATTAGGCTAGGCGGGTAGGCAGATTTGAGAAGCCGGGGGGGTCGTTCAGGCATGGGTGGGCATGGAAACAATTTTCAAGGGCTTAGAAACGTGACTGGATGAAAAGGTTAATGCTTTGGAGTGCAAGGGGATAATAACAAAAGAAAAGGGGTGGGGAGGTGGGAAGGGGGGGGGGGGGGTGCAGCCTCCCCTGGTTCTCACCTCCAGCGATGAGCCAGGCTTCTTTTTCAGCTCCTCGCATTTCCTGAACTTGCAGATCTGGTGGCCCGTTTTGCGGTTCCGACAACTGCTGCACACGCCGCAGTTGATTAGCCGCCTGCAGGGCGCACAGACCCCACACCTTTTCCTCTTCTTCTTCGCCGGGTTTCCACTGGATGCCGAGGAATTATTCTGTGGGCAGTCCGCCAGATTGGCAATTTGAAACGCACTGTCTGTAACGGCTGCCGCCGAGGCTGCTGCGGGGGAGTGAAGGGCTGTCATGACGATGACCCCGGGAGGTAATGAGATGCCCCCTAAAGCCGGAATGGCGGAAAAAGTTCCAACGCGTTCCTGGAGATTCATTATCTCTGCTTCAGCAGCGCCGCATTTCAGCTTGTTCATGCATTCTCCTCCCGCTACCAGAGGTCTGCAGTGTTCGGGGGATAAGGTAGAGAGGAAATTATTATTTGCCATTTGCAGCGTCTCTGGCGGCACGCCAGGCTTCCCCGGCCTCTGGGAGTCATTTCTATGCATGCCGGTCCTATTAGGGTTTATTGCCGCTGCCGTTTTCCTCCCCCAAAGCATGGCAGCGTTATCACAGTTCCACGGGGACATTCCGGCGATCCGGGCGCTGGGGAAAATGGGTGTTGTGATGCGGGCAATCTTGGCCGTCTGTGGAAATGCCCCATTGGTTTTGTAAAAGTTTGCAAATGACCGGTACCTCTCCATCTCTGCATTGTAATCCAAAAGCTGACTTAATCCACCATCCAGGTTATCCTTTTGCAACAGGGCGGCCACGTCTGCATTTAATACCTGTGCATTTTCAATGCAAAGCGCTGCGTTTATGCTTGACATGGTTGGGGGACAGGGAGGGAGGAGGGGGCGAGGTCGAGGGCTAATGAGAGGAGAGTAGGGTCACTGTGGGCCTTCGTCAAAATTGAAGCTGGTTACCAACAATGCGATACCATCCTGGTTTGCCTTCCACGGTGCTAAAAATGAAACAAACAATAATTACAGATACATCAAATACATCATACATTATTTTCTCTATATTCCACCCCCCCCCCCCCCAACACACACACACACACACACACACACACACACACACACACACACACACACAACTTTACTTCCAAAAAGATGAAAGCTAAACATTTGACGAAGTGGCTGACACATCATTTATGCTCCGCATTATTTTATAATGAAATAAACCTTACATACTCTGTATGATCACTATATCTGGTGACAATGTGATGGCTGACAGACCGAAATGTCATAATAATGGGAAAGAGAATTAGCATGCTAGAAAAGATGGCAGACATTTGAGACTTTTTCTGTTAGATCTATTGTCAAGACATTCTTAGATATTATGAACGAAGTCTAATAAACTCCTTTCACAGTATGTAATTAACATAATAGTATATAGATAAACAAAGCTATGTTTCTTAATATGATATAAACATAACTATCCTCCAGTATAAAAAATACATTAAACGAAATCTGAAATTCAGAAAGAGAAAACTCAGCAGAAAGCTCAACAGAATCCATAATAAAGCACCACAAAGGTACCGAGCCTGCTATCACAAGCACTTTGAATAAGTGCTTACGACTGAACTCACAGTAAGATGTAAAATGTTATATCAAAACAAACTTTTGGGTGCTATAGAGAAACACTGTAAAATGTCCAAATCAGTGATCTTATCTGTATGGTAGTAAAGCAGCCAGTCGCCTCCATGTAAATGCAGCTAAGTCCAGCCTGTTAAGAGCACCTGGTATTCATTCATGGCCAGCTCTATTGCATTTACTCAATGGCAGGAGTGCATTGCATATAGTTTCACTGGTGAATTACAATCCAGATCATAGGACCAGACCCACTACGGTGTCAGCAGCCTTAGGACAGGGATGTGCATGCGTGTGCGTGCTATGTGTGTGTGTGTGTGTGTGTGTGTGCGTGTGTGCATGCGTGTGTGTGTGTGTGTGTGTGTGTGCGTGTGTGTGTGCATGCATGCATGCGTGTGTGTGTGCGCACGTGCGCATGTGTGTGTGCGTGCGTTTGTGTGTGTGTGTGTGTGCGCGTGTTGCCTCCATTTCCTTTGACTCTCTCCATCCTTCACTCTGTCTGGATTCAGTTTCCACAGATAAAAGGCCATTAGACGCATCTCTCCCCTACTTCCATTACCTTTCTTTCTGGGCATTTTCTGTCTTTTAACTGCTAATTCTGATCAATGGCTAGAACACTAAAGCATTTTCAAATCACTTCCATAAACCAAAACAGCTGTCTAAAAAAACACACATTAAAAACAAAATAATATAATAAAATGCAGTTCAGGACTGTGTTGGGGTCTAAAAGCTTCTAAACGTGCTCTATAGAATGTAGGCAAGGGCATGAAAAATAATTTCATATTATGCTGGTGGTTGGGCTATTGTTTGTTTTCAAAATGTTCCCATCACTAAATCTTGTTGAATAATTTGCATTCATATCCTCATGCTATATCATTAATTTTCCTCATTATAAATCCACATGTGGCTGTGATATGTAGTTTGCCTGTGGATGTGGCATTGAAAGCAGCCAGCGACACCACCAGTAAACAAAACCGCCACGGCTTAATGATCGGCCCTCCTCAGGGTCATTATTACTTAATCAATTCACCCCCGGAGCGAAATACCAGCCCAAAGGCAATCAAGTCACGGACATTGATTTTGAGCCTGTAAACAAAGTTTAGAGAGACAGAAATGTTCAATACTTGGAGGGGGGGACACACACATACATAAAACAGGGAATGAGAGAAAGAAGAGAGAGAGGTGCACGTCACGTGAGTGAGAGAAGCGGAAAGAAGAAAGAAACTACAGCCACGTCCGATGACGAGCTATTGTGCATCCGCACCACGATGTGTAATTATATATATTTAGACATTTAGATCAAAGGTCATGATGCAATCAATCCAAATTGTTGCGCGGGCGAGTTGTTCAAATATCCCGATAATATTGTTCCTGGCATTTCCTGGAGAATTTGGGAAACACCTAAAGCAGACATAAATCGGGAGAGATGGGAAAGGGACATGCAACAATATGACACTAGATGGCAAAATATGGGACGAGAGCATCACCTACCAGGTTGCTGTTAAAGAGGAAATCCCAGTCTGCTACCAGTCTGAAAATATACAGCGGCACATTACTGCGAGGCGATGTGGGGCGAAATAATGCAAATAATACGTGCGAAGACGCGCAGACACATGTAGGCTGACTGCGAAGGGAGAATAAACTAAAGTGAGTGTGCGCTCAAAACAAAAGGACCATTTTTGCCGACTTTCTCGGTCACGTTTGAGGGCTAAAAGTAACAGAAAATAGGCGAAGAGAGGTCTCTCGCGTAAAGAGAGCAGTGCGCGCCGTGCGTGGTGCGTTTCCGTCTAGTCCGGGGTGTATTGTGTCGGTCCGTGTCTCCTGTCGCTGTGTGTGGCTGATTGGTGCTGAGGTGAGGAAGCTGCGATGTGGACACCTACTGATCATTGGCTGGAAATTACTATAGAAACACGAGGAGCACTCGGGAGGGGGATGGCTCAGGGCGCCCTACAGGGAGATGTGCGAAGACGCGTCTTAACCTTTTTGTCGCCCCCCCCCCTCCTCCTCCTCCTCCTCTCAAGTTATTTTTATTTCTATCGTAGACCGTAGATGTGACGAGCGTTTAGGGGGAGGGGGGGTTGTCATTTTGCGCTAGGCGGGCCTAGACGTCTTCTAATAAGGATTTGCGGGTTCGCGTGAGGGGAAAACTTGTCAAATTAATTTGAATGGAGCCGCGCGGTGATTAAGATAAAATGCCTCCACCGGCTTGTTTTTTTCCCCCTCCCCTCTCTCGCGCTCCGTCGAACGACAGCCATAATTACTAAGACCTGCGTGCACGACCGCGGGGATTCATCACGATTATAAATCCTGCCTGCTGGCCACGGCTCCCACAGGCAAGCGACAAGCAGAGCATGCATAGCACATTTATTCCATCAGCAGCAGCCCCGTGTGCGATGCGTATCATGCGTTCATTCATGTTAATATTGTCACTGCATGCCACGCGTCCAGGCCACGTTGGTGTTGTGAATTAAGGCGACAGTATGAGTCTAATCATCATAGCCTAGCCCCCAGCTTTTAATTTTGACATTTTAATAGCATGTGTGTCCTAGCCAACTGCCAATATCCTTTCCCTTTATTATTTATGATGTGGCTTTACCCCCCAAAAAGTAAAGCCAAATCATCCTAACCATTCCAAAGACATTTAAGAGCATAAGTCTGAAATGGGATTGTCATTTTTACCATGTGGGATATCTTTAATTATGGTGACAGTAGCCCAGAATTGACTACGGTTAGTATTGAAGGCTATGAAATAGACATGCACCTTCAAAGTTCAAATACACATTGGCAATTTAGCTTGAACACCATCATCAATTAAGTCTATAAACTATGGATTATTTTTAGTGGTCTTTGGGTATCAGCCCTGCAGGGCCCATGGGATATGCCTCACTGTTTATGGTAGTTTACCACTATTCGATGCCCCAGGGTGAAATTGTGTCAAAGGGGTTACAAAGATGACACTTCCTGCAGTCGGTCTGTGAATATTGTGCATACTTGTTAACCAAATACCAATTTTATCACCAATAAAGCAAAATTGCATGCCGAATAAACCATAGTCAAGATTAAAGATTCAAGGTCAGGTATACAAGCATGCAGCGAAATGTTGTGAGTGTGGCATGTTCCGCAAGATCACACCACACTAACATAATTCATTACTCAATAATCATCACAATCACATTTATTATTACAGTTTACATTTGTAAGTGATTATTATTATTTTTGAGCAAAATTAATAGTTCCAGTTTAGGCTGTATATCAGGCAGCTCCACTTTGTAAACCTGTGGATGCAGGACATCCATCTACCTTTCTTTGATAAATTAAGTTAAAAAATAATGTAACTTTCAAGCAGAAATGAAATGGCTTAATAACATTTTGATGACTACAATTCTAGATATGTTAAATCTCTGTGTTGAGCAGAAGAGGGCCGTGGGCTTTGCTGTATAAGTATTCTTCTGTCGATATCAGAGCCCACACATCTGCGTCTCTGCAACCTCCCCTGTCTGAGAATCATTTCATTTCCTGGGCGTCCATATCCCCCCAGGGACTCCTCTGCCTAGGTGGTCTCAACCTCTTGCCTGCGAAGCCACAGGGATGTGTGGGTTTGTAGCTGTGGGAGGTATGATCCCCATGTGGTAGGTCTTTTGTTCCTGGCTGTTTCCTCCTGTACGCCCCCCCCACACACACACACACACACAACTTTCCCCATCCTCTTTAAGCTTGATTCATACTTCGCTGTACAACAGTGTCACGCGGCGAAAATAGCCAACCTCTAAGCTCACAACGCGTGTTGTGAGCTTAGAGGTGTGCCTTTTTGGCGCGATACCGTCGTGCGATGGAGCATGAGCCCTCTTCTCCTTTCTCCCGTCCTCTTTCTCCCTGCTACTATACTTTTCCTCCTTGCTCCCCCCCCCCCCCCCCCCAAACCCTTGTCTCCCTCTCTGGGCTTTTAACTGAACTCTAAGGAGTAATTAATAACCACAATGGCAGATTTAAGTGTGGCCAACGTTTAGTCAATAGAAATAGGATCGCAGAGGAGTGAAGTCATGAGGCATGGGCATATGAGGGGCGGTGGTGTGGATCCATTGATCCATCCGTCTCCACCCGATCTGGTCTGTCTGTTCTCTGTGTGCGCGTGTGTGTGTTGTATTTGATCGTGTGTGTTGTATTGGGAAGGTGACTGCAAAAGGAAAAAGATAGCAAAAATATAGGTGAAGAATGCATGTATTCAAAACTTCATTCTCCTTTTCTATAGAATTTTTAACACGACGACAACAAAAAACATTGAAAGTCCCACCTAAGCACCAGCACCTTATTTATCCAAATATAATTGAGAGAGGAGAAATGTTATGCACTGGTAGAGATGGGTAATGATGGGGCACAGCATTCTTACATACACACTCCTTGTGTCTGACTGTTGATAATGTTTATTTTCAGTCTCGGTGTGGGGCCTCAACAGTAGCATCCAAGAGTAGTTCCACTGTCTGCATCACCTATTGTCCTACAAAGTCAGAGGAGGCAGTGATGTAAATAGGTTTTCAATGTAATGGGTCCTGAGACCCAGGGGTTGTCTTTTAGATGGATCCCAGGGAGTCCTAGTTCAATGACGTTAGAGTACAGTACCGAGTACAGTACCGAGTACAGTATTGCATCCTAGGACCCCCGGAAGGTGTCATGATTGCGTCCTTTCTCAATTTAGTGAGTCTAAGGATACAGGATCAGTGGCCTTGTGGTTAGAGTGTCCGCCCTGAGACTGGGAGGTCGGGGTTCGATCCCCGGCCGGGTCATACCAAAGACTCTAAAAATGGGACCCAGTGCCTCCCTGCTTGACACTCAGCATCAAGGGTTGGATTGGGGGTAAGTCCCTGCGACATACTAGCGTCATGTCCAGGGGGTGTACTTGTACATCAAGCTGCCTCACGCTACAGAAACAGGAGATAGGCTCCTGCCCTATGGGCCTCATGGCTCGGCAAGGCTACTTACTAAGGATACAGGATGCAGGCTATTTGCATCACTGAGGAGGACAACTCAACTCAACTGAAAAAAATAGGAATTGAAAAAATTCAACTCAACTCACTTAAGTTGACTATACTAAGACTATAAGACTATACTATATAAATATCGTTCATCACTGTCGTGACTCATAATCATAGTTGTGGTGTGGACTCTGCCATCCACTTGAGTTGGAACTTGAGCTGGAATTTTTTAAACTAGACACATTGACCTTGTAGATCTGCTATTTATATAATATTTTTTTTTAATCTTTAAAATGGTGTGAAAAATCACACCATTTCACGTATAATGACATGCCCAAAACAAGGACACCTGGTTCAAAGGGGTTAAGGAAGTATCATGAAATGTTTATTTCTGATACCATACTGCATGGTATCTGTAGTATACCAAGCTGCTATTTATCTCTTAGTAAAACAACTTGTTTTATTTATTTATTATTTTGTATCCTGATAATCTACTCATGAGTCATGACGTGACTTCTAACCACCTCCATCAAAACAAATAGTTAGTCAGCCTACTGCAGTTTACCTTTTTAAAGGCACCATAAAGTATACCCACCTATCATTTTATGCATATCCCTTAATGTTTTGAATCTCCAAAACTCTCACAGTGCATGAAAACAAGATATTGAACCACTATGTAGTCTGTAGTATGATACCGTCATAAAAGTTGTTTCTCAATGAAATTACAAAAAAAAGAAACTAACCAGGTTGAGGAGTACTACTGTATCCTGCAGGTGCTTCTGTTGGATAGAATTCCTCTGAGGCCTTATCAGCAGCAAGGAGCGCGAGAGAAGGATCGTTAGAGTGAGAGACTGAGAGAGAGAGAGAGAAAGGCAGAGAAAGAGAGCTGCCATGGAAAATAAACGTTACGCTTCAACTCTGCATTGTGGCCGACCGTGACAGTGTCTATTTAGAAACCTGGCTTATTTCCCCTCCCATGATAATGTATGGCTCCTTCAAATTGCTCACACGTGTTAGTCCTTGTATTGGTCGTGACACGAAGCACATGACCCCACTTCACGTGGTAGGCCTACACCAAGCGCACTGCCACCAGTGCCTGTTAATTGTGAGTGTACAGAGCCATCCTTAATTACCCAGTTAGCAGCTTGGCTGATACCAGGACCACTTCCTCAGATACACGCTCACTGACTGAAATGCAAACAACAGTGACTTCAAATGGTTTGCAGAAGGCCTCGGGTGCCTTGTATTTAGAGTGCTGTGGAGGAACGAACGTTTGCAAATGTGGATTTATTTTTAAGGCTTTTCAGGCAAAATGTTGTGATCCATTCATGAGAAACAGTGCTATAATAGTCTAGTTACACATCTTTACGTTCTGTGATAGTAATGTGTGGTGGGTGGTAGCAGGATTGAATGCTCAGAAGCGATTTTTTTTATTGAGCTTCTAACGACGCCCTCAAACTGAGCTTCTATTCCGAGAAAAACGCAGCTAGATTGCGCTTATAATTGAAGTGAACATTTCCTCAGCGGAAGCAAGCGTTGGCTAGCAACGGGGAAGCTACGGTAAATTTAAAAGAGGCTATTCTGGATTTAATTACATATAAGAACTGTTTTCCAAAAATCTTTAAAACAAGTTTGGCGATTCTGCCAAGTCACATGGAATCTGAGATAAAATTATTGCGTTCAGACTGAGACAGATCTCCTGAAATCAGATTTGAAACTAGCTCTGAATGTGGCTCAAGTCGCATTTGTAATCAAGACAGACGTGTCTAATTATTCATATTTCATGACTTCTACTACGACAAAGCCATGAAACCTACCAATCTGTAACATTGTACAATTTGGTGGTCAAAGGTCAAGGACACTCAACTTAGTTGACAGCCCTAGTCGCCCTTGTTGTAACCTGTTCAACAAAAATCTGTTGGATGTTTGTGTGTGTGTGTGTGTTTTGTTTTTAGTAAAGTAAAGCAAAGTAACATGCGGGACTGGGGGTCAGTCAATTTGCAAACTAATTGAATTAATGAATTTGAGAAAAAGCTGATAGATTTAGGTGTACAAGCTCCCAAAACTGGGAGCTTTCCTCAAATTTACACAACCTAACACTCACCTCAATACTTTCAGTGTTAGGGCTTTTGTTTTTCTCTATGGTCCCTAAGCAGGGACCATGCACATTCATGAGCATTGGGTGTGTGGAGAGAGTTAACAGCTTCAGGTTCCTCAGGGTTCACATCAACAAGAACCTGAACTAGTCGCACCACAGTATCGTAACAAACATCTCTTCTTCCCCCATAGGTTGAATAGGTTCGACATGGACTCCAGGACTCTGCAACTTCTACAGTTGCACCATTGGGAGTATGCTACATCACTGCCTGGTACAGAAGATGCTCCATACACAACCGCAAGGCTTTAGCTTTTTTGTTTCGTTTTTTGCCTTTTTATGACATTGCCATTCTTTATCTATTCATATCTTTTGTTCTTTTCATATTTCCTCCCACCACACTGTTGAAGTTGTACACAGACAACCTGGCTACTAAAAGATCTATTGTGTGTGAATTTGACAGAATATTGTAACACCTTGAACCGTGAGCAATATCAGGTCAAATATGCTGGTTTCTGTAGGTACTGGGGAACATGTGTTGAACTAGTAGACTCAATCCAGATGTGAGCTCACCACATCAAGGGCCCCAAACGTTTTTTTTTTTGTTTTTTTTTGTATTTGCATGATCACTATCTATTTGACACTTGGGATACCAGGTGAATGCAATTAACAAGCTGGTGCACAGAAAGCAAGTAGTATCCTGGGTCCCAGGACAGGAGAGGAGAACCTGAAGGGAAAAAAGACTAAACATTTGTATTCCAAGAGGAAATGTATGTTAATTGTGTCACTATTTTTCCTACTATTTTTACACTATTTTACAGTATAAAGAGACTTGAGCAATTCATAGTTTAAAGTTTGCCTCAAGGCCCCTTGGATGCATTACTATCACACCAAACATTTTAAATAATAACCACACACTAAATATTTAATTTATTGGATCATGCTTATGTCACACCACCAAGGTATTACGAGTATACATTTTTTTCTCATTTGAAACAAACACTTGAAAGGCTTCAACTTGAACTGCTGCCAACATTTGTATGCAGATCTCGGCACTTCTTACACAATAGAAAGTACAATTGAATAAAAATCTACTTCTGATACAACAGTACTGATGCTGTTATCAGAGGATTTATTGAAATCAAATGTTAGTGGCAATGTAATGGTATGACCCTCAGCTCAATAATACCAGTGTTGAGAAACGCTTTAAAACTGAGCCCCATTCTGAATGTGACTCATGGACTTAGTGTGTTTGTGTTTGCCAAAGCTGCTTGCCCACCTGCTCCGACAGATGAGCACAGCGACTGTGTTTGCACACGTTGGTGCAAAAGCACCCATAAATGGGAACACGTGTTGCCTTGTCAATGTTTTGATAAAGTCAAACACACACCACAGACTTGTTTCGTGTTCAGTTTTCCAACCACCCAATCTCAAAGTTGATTTAATTAAACGTCCAGAAATGTCTGGAATTGACTCGTAAAAATATTCCAACTCGATAGTGTACATTTCAGACTTTTACACTATACATGAATGTTGAGTACTGGTGTTGTTTTGTTCTGTATCGGTTCTGTAATTGTTGTCATGTATCTGTTGTCTGTCCTGTCTTATGTGCAAACTTCAATAAAAATACTTGAATAATAATAATGAGAAAAAAAAGAAAAAAAAGATAGTGTAGAACAGGAAGGACAGCTAATAAAGTGCAAACTCTTTATACATTGCAGAACCAAACCTAATAATATAAATACTGGGTCACCTACAGTAGCACCCATACAAGTAAGACAGACCTACCATAAAACTAGAACTGTCGGGTTAAAAAATATACTCTTGTGAAATACACATTTCCTCTTGGTATACATTTCAAATGGGGGACAAAAGATATACCTTGGTCCCACCAGTGGTGTGTGTGACAAATACATTAAATATATGGTTATTTAAAACAAAATGTATGTTTGTGTCATAATTTCATTATAATGCATAGTCCTTGGAGAAAAGATTCAAAAAAGTATACAGAATGTTTTAAAATTATGTTTTTATGTGGCCACACCCACCAGTTCATTAAGTATACCTGGTTTTCACGTTAGCACCAACCACCGCCAACAACTGTTGTTGTATGATAATGGGGGAGCTAGGGGTTAGGGTTATGATGTTACTAAATTGACATATTTTTGAATCGGCCTTTTGACTCAAAGGCTTTCAGCTTTCTGGAAGAAACCAAAAATGCACAGGGAAGACATATTTGAATATTATAACTACACCTGGGGGTCTATTAGAGTAATGTTAGCTCCATATACACATACAAAACAGAAAAAGTACAACAATCATAGCACTCTAATCTTTAAGATACAGCACATCAACAAGGTTAAATGAAGCAAACAGCAGCTTGGTGTGGAGTCGTGCAGGTTTATGACTTCAATTTGGTTTGATTTGGCTTGTCGCTGTCTGAAATTGAATGTAGAACTGAAGGCGGATTTATGTGTAAATAATCTTTACTGGTGTTAATTGATTAACTGATGTGAACAGCCTAATCTGGAGTTCTGGACCATTTAATTTGAACATTTTATAGCTTTAGGTCACTCTTATCCATAGCACCATACTTCCAAGATCAGTAGCATTACAAACAAGTTAGTAATGCGTACAAGGGGCCTTGAGCCAAACTCTAAACTATTGCTCAAGCCTCGCTATAAAGAACTGTAAATGCTCTGCACTCAGATAAAATATAAGAAATGCCTGGCAGGCTATTGATTGACTAATGGTTACTTCTAAACAGAATGCTGAGAGAAAAATGAAAATAAAATAGAAATACTTGTTTTCTAACATGCTGCTGCACTGCTGCTTGTTGCTGACTGAGAGACTTAGATCTGCAGACCTATAGCATAGTGTTCAGTTGCGAGCCTTGACTCCCATGTTTTTTAAGCCCATCTTTCAGTTCATGACTTTATCTTCTATAAGAATATTTCTGCACACTTGAAGGCTTTTCTTTTGAGTAGATGTACATCTGAAAGAAAATATACAGGAACAAAGAAGTAGATCCCACACACCGTTTTGAGCATCTAACTAGAACGTCTCATTCATTTAAAGATGTTTTGATACACATAGGATCTTCCTCAGGTATTTCTCCTCAAGCCGAGCTAAGGAAGATCCTGGGTGGATCGAAACATCTTAACACTTATACCGCCATTGGCCGAGATCTACGTCAATTAAAGCTCATTATTTAATAAAACCCTCAACGCCATTGCCATAGATTAATGGCAATTGCGCTTTTATAGCGTTTTCAATTGATCAAGTCATAATGCTACTTACGTTAGCATCGGGTTGCTAGGTGTTGTTGTCATAACACTGGGTCGCCCATCTTAGATTGTCGGCACCATAGACACCCATTCTATCTGTTTCTTTCAATCACCTGTATCTCCTATTCCTTGTCCCAGATGGCATTTTTGGTCAAAACAAGGATTATTTGATGGCACAGAGCCGACGATGTGAAGCCCTCCACTGCACTGGGTTAGCTCCGTTTGGTACACAGGACCTAAACACACATCGTCCAACTTCCTAGTTTATGATCAGTTCCGGAAGTCTGGAAATGTGGCTTTTCAAAATAAGAGCTCAACTGGGAAAAATGCTGGCGTAAATAATGTACAGGTGCCTCTAGAGGGCACTGGGACTGTGGGGGTTTTGGGAGGTTGTATGAGAATGACTTGCCCAGATGACGTTTGTCAATAAAGTTATGTTATCCTGACGTGGTTGTCTCTATACCTTATCACAATAATAGAGTAACTACACATGGTGACAGAAGTGATATACTCACAGCAGATACGAGTCTAAAGCCAGTGATGACCAGTTCAACCACTTGGGAGAAGTTTGGTGAATGAAGGTGAATATCAAGAAGCTAAAAAGACGAGGTGCTAACAGTTTAGCCTGGCTAATAAGCCAGACTAATATCACACAACACTGTCGCGGTATATCAGTCTGGGCTGGCTCCACTTGGATTTCATTTCCCGGGGAACATTTTCTCTTTGACGCAATTGGTCAGAGCTACTGTCAGTCAAAGGTCTCAAGCATTGAACGTCACTGTACCAAAGCCCGCCCATATTGCATACCGTGTCCCGATTGGTCCGACCTGTTCTCGATTGTAGGAAAGAGGCGTGCTACTGAGCCTCGCCAGACCGAAATCCGCTGGTAGGCAACTTTTTTTTGCCAACGGCTGATTCGGTCTGGTTTATTAACCAGGCTACTAACAGTTAGCACGGAGGCTACGTCTACTCTACAGAGTCAACACTGTAAACATGCATTTGCTGTCACGCCACCGGGACCGTTCGATTTCGTACCTAGCTCATAGCCCGCCTGGATCAGAAGATTTGAACGCTTCAGGATGGTCTCAGGACTGACGGAAAAAGAAGGAGATTACCAGGTAAACTCTCTAATCTACACAATGGGAGACAAGGCAGATGACATATTGAGCTCACTGCGCCTGACTGTAGATGAGTTGAAAGACTATAAAAAAGTTAAAGAAGCTTTTGATATGCACTTTGTTGGAGTACATAGTGATGTGATGCTAGACTGTCAGAGAGGTTACAGTTGGACTCCAAACTGGATCTAGCCTCATGCATTGCAAAAGTCAGACAGCATGAAGAAGTGAAAAAACAACAAGCTGTTTTACGACCAAAGCAAGAGGATTCCCCTGCCCATATGGATGTGGTGGGTTATCAAAAATCCAAGAAAAACTTTGTGAAACAGAGAACAAATCAGCGGTATGCTCAGGCCACACATCAGTTTTCCCCAAATACAGCCATGCCCTGTGGAAAGTGTGGCAGGACCCCCAAATCACTCATGGAGTGAATGCCCAGCAAAATATGTTGAATGCAGGGAGAGCCACAAAAAGTGACACTTTGCTGTTGTCTGCAGGTCAGCTCAAACCCTTAATGCTATAGAGACAGAGACAGAGTCAGAGGCAGCATATTTGGGAACAGTGACACTGCAGAATCCCCAGATGTCCGTATGGAAGGAAATGGTGACTGTGAATGGTGGATCTCTGTGTTTCAAAGTGGACACAGGAGCATCTGTAACTGCACTGCCAGTACATGGAGGACAGAGATGGTCCACTCTCACCCCCTAGCAGACCGTTGTTCGGCCCTGATAATCAGCCACTGGATGCCATGGGTCAAATGGATGCTGTGCTCCAGAAAGGAAACACAGCGATTGAGGATCAAGTTTTCATCGTCAGGGGATTAACTACACCATTGCTGGGCCTCCCTGCAATACTAAGGCTACACATGATTCCCCAGCTCCATAACATTGAAGATGCTGGAACACATTTCTGTGGAAAATACCCAGAGGTGTTTATGGGCTTGAGCCTACTAAAGGGGGAATACAAAATTAAGCTTAAACCGTCAGCACTGCCTTATGCCCTCTCTGTCCCCAGACGGGACAGAGAGGCTCTTAGGAGCAAAGTGAAGGAGGAGCTGGCTCGGATGGAGGAGATGGGAGTTATAGCCTGTGTGGAGGAGCCAACAGAATGGTGTGCAGGTATGGTACCAATTGTGAAAACTTCAGGCAAAATACGCATCTGTGTGGATTTAACACGTCTCAACGACAGCGTGGAAAGAGAGCGACTCATCTTACCAGCAGTGGATGAGACACTGGCGAGATTGGAAGGAGCAAGAATCTTCACAAAACCTGATGCAACGTCAGGTTTTTGGCAGGTGCCACTACACAAAGACTCCATGCCTCTCACAACATGCATTACCCCAGAAGGCAGGTACTACTTCAAAAGACTGCCATTTGGAATAGCATCAGCACCAGAGCATTTCCAGAAGAGGATCTCTCAGCTCGTTGAAGGAATGGAAGGAGTGCTCTGTCATGCTGATGACATCCTGGTGACTGGAAGAGACCGTGCAGAACATGACACCAGGCTGGACAGTGTGCTGACACGGTTCAGGCTTACTCTTAATGACAAGTGTCAGTTTGCCATGACAGAAATCAAGTTCCTCAGGCCTGGGCCATGGCTCAGCGGTCCAGGCACCTTGGCTGGTAATCCAGTCTGGCAGTGTGCTGCGGGTTTGACTCCCGATCCCGACGGCCTTTACTGCATGTCATCCCCCCCATCTCTCTCCCCATTTCCTGTCAGCCTACTGTCTGTCCCTCCATAAAAAATATAAAATAAAGGCGAAAGCCACAAAAAAACATTTATAGAAATCAAGTTCCTCGGACATGCACAAGGTGTCAGGGCGGATCCTGATAAAATCAGGGCAATTGTGGACATGCCAGAACCAAACGATGTGGCTGATGTTCGCTGTTCCATGGGCCTAGTGAATTTTGTAGGAACATTTTCCCCACACTTACTGGACCTGACAAAGCCTATCAGGGACCTGCTGAAAAGTGACAGCAGCTGGATATGGGACACACCGCAAAGAAAAGCGTTTCAAGACACGAAGAAAGAGCTCAGCTCAGAGACTGTTTTGGCTCAGTATAGCCCAACACGAGAGACAGTCGTATCAGCAGATGCTTGCTCCTATGGGCCGGGAGGAGTTTTGACGCAGAAACAGCCAGATGGCACGTCGTTTTCATCTCCAGGAGTCTCACTAAAACAGAGTCAAGATATGCACAAATCGAAAAAGAAGCCCTTGCAGTGACTTGGGCATGTGAGCGGCTCACTGGATATTTATGTGGCATGGACTTCTTAATACGAACAGATCACAAACCGCTCATTACGCTCCTCAAATCAAGGGTGTTAGATGACCTACCTCCCAGGATACTCCGATTCAGACTGCAGCTTCTCAGGTTCACCTTTGACATCATACACGTGCCAGGCAAGAACCTGGTAGCAGCAGATGCGCTGTCAAGAGCACCCCTGCCGGAGAAACTCACCAGGGCTGAGGAAGAACTGGAGAGAGAATGCAAAGCATACATTGCCAGTGTGATAGCTCATCTGCCAGCATCACAAGCAAAACTGGAGCACATCAAGGTGGCACAAAACGGTGACAACACATGCATACGCCTAAGAAACCTCATGAAAAGGGGCTGGTCTGCTAACAGAAGAGAAGTCCATGAAACGCTGCTTCCCTATTGGCCAGAACGGGCAGACTTGCATGAGGGAGAAGGCCTGATCATGAAAGGAGAGAGAGTGGTTATCCCAGACCACCTGAGGCCAGAGATTCTACAAAAGATCCACCAGGGGCATCAAGGGATCAACAAATGCTTCGCTAGAGCAAGATAATCTGTCTGGTGGCCAGGTATCACATCACAGATTAAACAGTTGGTGGAAAGATGTGAGACCGGTGCACGTGAGTCAGTCGAACCACTAATCACAACAGAGTTGCCGAGCGGACCATGGCAGAGAGTGGGCGCTGACCTTTTCCATTGGAATAATGGTGATTATCTAGTCCTGGTTGATTACTTCTCCAGATATATAGAAGTTTGCAACCTACCTAGTAGCACTGCAGCAAAACAGGTTATTGAGAGGTGCAAGGCTGTCTTGTGACAGGGCCACACCCCTTGTCCACGGGAGTTCCCCAGCACAGCTGCTGATGGGGAGGAGCATCCGGACGCCGGTGCCTATTTCATCAGGACAGCTACGACCACAGTGGCCGGATCTCGAGGACTTCAGGGAGAAGGACGGTGCTCTGAAAGTACAGCAACAGCAAACCTACAATCGCAGACACCGCACACAGACTCTGCGGCTCTGCCACCTTTACCAGTGGGACAGAAGGTATGGGTCATGCCAACAAAGACACAAGGGACTGTTCTGGGACCTGCACCCACACCACGCTCCTATGTGGTGGACACGCCTGGAGGACAGCTCCTCCGCAACCGTTTTCATCTGAGGGTGGTGCCTATACCGCAAGTATCCACAAACACTACCAAGTCAGGGCGAGTGTCTAAGCCTCCAGATAGACTTGACCTTTGAAAAAGGGGTAGGGTCAGATACAGGGGAAAAAGACAATGGCTAGCTTTGAATGTAAAAGAAAAACAAAAAGAGGTACTTGTGTTGATTTGTGTTCAAAAAAAGAAAAAAAAGAAAAGATGAATGGAAAAGAAAAGGTGGTAAAAGAATGCCCTGTTGATGTTGTTCTAAATGTGCAAACCATAAAATGTTCTGTTGACAGTTCCAAAGAGTCTAACCTTCAGCTACAAGGGGGAGATGTACAGGTGCCTCTAGAGGGCACTGTGGGACTGTGGAGGTTTTGGGAGGTTATATGAGACAGAATGAGAAGAGAATGACTGATGTGAAACTGAGCTAAACTTAAAATTTAACTAGACTATACTGTAGACTGAATATCTGGAGTCAGTCAGTACATTTTGTCAGCTAGTGTCAGATACATTTTTACTGTCACATGTAAGTTACACAAGACAAGACTGATACTTTTTTAAACCTCAGCTCAACCGAATACCTCCACACATCTTCCCACGTTGATATAATATTGACATTTAATTGACCCAAACTCGATCCAGCTCATAGTTAACTAGAATTCAGAATAACTGCTTGACATCTGGAATATGATTGCTTGACATTTTGACACTCAATTTTGTGACACAAAGGTGACGTGAACATGACCATGCCCAACTCACATATAGGTTTACTGGTACATTCAATTTCAAGACTTTGCCAGAAGTCAAATTTCAACCAATTTATGTGTTTCCATCATTCAAGGCCATTTCACGTCATCACATAATCATACCCTAGGTTAGCCAGGGTCACAGTTAGGGTTAGATTTAGTTAGTTAGGTTAGCATTTTTGTTGTTTATGAGGGGCACTAGCCCCTCCTATACACAGGTTCAAAGTGTGTTTAGTAAACGCATTGACAATGAAGGGAAGATTTACGTCATAATGTGTCATTTACGTCATATTGTCTCTTTATTGTTAATGGCGTTTAATGTTTGAGTTGGCACCTTTTGTTTTACATCACCATTACATCACCTAATCAACATGAGTTAGACTTTAATATATTAGCGCCCCTCACTTCACACAGGTGTGATTTTCTTATTTATGATGGCCAAAAGAAACTCTCAAAACACTGGATCTACTATTAAAGAGTCATGGAAAGCATGTATAGGTATTGTATTGGGGTTTGTTAGGTTAGGTTTATAGGATCAGGGTTATAATTATAGTGTTATATATACTGTAGATTGAAATGGTTACGATTTGTAAGACAAATTAAATAATACACTGACAATGGGCAAATAACTAACGGTAGGCTACATTTTAATACAAATTTAAAGAGTACTGATGCTAGTCTTGAGCCTAATTTTAACCCTATGCAAGTTGCAACAAAGACCTTTGCTCAAAACTTTCAATCTTTGATCATAACAGTTTAGGCCAACCTAAATGATGATTTATTGATGTGTGTGCAGTTGTAGCAACCAGCCATTCTGTTCGATGGAGATTCACTCTTCTAGGCAGGGCACCCTCTAGGGTCTGGCAATTAATAATTACGAGGGTATTCCAGTAGGCCGCCCTAGATCAACCAGTTAGTGCACTGAACACATTAGTGCAATGTCTGTAATTCAATACCAGCTTAGGACCTGTCGCGTGTCATCTCTCCCCTTTTCTGTCCAATAATATTTCTGTCTTAAAAGAAAAACGAATTAATTCATTCTAACAATCATTCCTCACAGTATGGCATGATAGCTACAAGTGACGACGGCTTGATTTTTATCATGCGTTTCAATGTCTTGAAGATGCTGGTGGTGGAGTTGCACATTAGATGCACCCAATGTTACAGAAGGGTTATTGCCTCGGGCAATCACTTAAGAACAATATCTAATGCAAAGCTATAAGCAGCAAATATGTTGTGCTCTCTATGTGTGACTCACTATGCAAAAGACATGGTAGTTCAGTGTCACAGACAGACAGACAGACAGACAGACAGACAGACAGACAGACAGACAGACAGACAGACAGACAGACAGACAGTAATTTGAGAGTGGGAAAAAAAGGAACCTACACAAAATAATGTTTTACCAAAAAAGAACACTCAGGATTATACAGTGTAGATATTAAAATAGAGACAGATGAGAGAGAGAGAGAGAGAGAGACAGACAGACAGACAGACAGAGAAAGGTCCAACGAGGAGGAGAGTAGTATTTTTTAACGGCTACAGAGGGATGTTATCTTGCCTATAAAACAAACACAGCACTACCCAAAGGCTCAGTCACAGGCAGGCAGCGGAAGCAAAGGCAGGAGGGAGGGAGGACGGCAGAAAAAGTGGCAAGCAGGACGAGCAAAGCTGCTCTGCTGCCAGACACATTACAAGGCGTTCTAATGAGGGAGAGCTCGCTCTCACCCCCACCCCTCCCACCGTTGCTCCCACCTCCACGCCATCCCCCTCCTTCCCATTTTCACAGAGTGATAGAGGCGCGCGAGGTGCGGAATTAATTGCCAGGGCGACAACGGCGGTGAGTGAGCGTGAGCTCAGGAGGAGCGGGTCATTATGGCACGCCTCCTCCTCACGGAGAACGCTGCAGGCGGAGCGCGGAACGCCACGCTACTTGCACAATTCCCATGATCCCACAAGGGGGAATAGATAGCAGGGAGGGAGGAGAAACGGGTGGGGGGTGGGGGGGTAGTGAGAGAGAGAGACAGAGGAGAGAGAGAGAAGCAGGCAATGATATTGAAGCAGGATAAGCCAAGCTGCTTTCTATTTTGTTGGATAAGAAAAAAGGAATAGTTATATTTATTGCCGTTCTTTTCGTGGATAAATACATTGCCATTATGCAGCAGTATATGACAATACAATAAAATGTATAGATGTTCCACTTTGCCCTCATTTTTATTGGTAATAATGTACAAAGGGAATAGGTTCTAAGGAAAAGCTATGCTTTTAAGATAGAATGCCATTTGGTGGATGATTTTATTCAATGCACCCAATGAATATATATTTGTATTAAGTCTGGACTGAGTAGTAATCAAAGCCCTAACCCTGGCAGTACTAACAGCAATGTCCTGTGCTAGAATTACACAGGACGAGACTTGATCAAATTGACTTTTGTGTCTGAAGTTAGCCTCCTCTTGAAATTTTGTCATTTTGATTTCAGATAACTATACACACTTCATCATCACAAGATGTACAGTAGGCATATGCTGTCATAACCATCCGTACCTACAGTATAACATGACCATTAATCACATTTCATGTTCCCAGCACTCATGTCCTCGAGGAATTGAACACACAAGGCTTTTCGTGTTATCCTTTTAGCGTCGATGTATCTATCGTACCACTGTACTATGTTACCTCTGTAACTGTTCATAAAGTATCTAATCAATTAATCAATCCCAGGTGGAGAGACAAAGGACAACAATTGCCCAAAAGTCACATTCTGTGGACAATATTTGTGTTAAAATATTTAAAAAACGGATTTATCGCATATGTAATAGTGACAATTTTGCAATCCATTCACTCACAGCAGAAACCTACTCTTTGTCACATCTCTTTGTGTGGTGCCTCCCTCGTCGTGTGCAGCCCTGGTGAAACCTCATGACATCAGACTGAATGTGTTGTACACATTGCCCTCTAGTGGCCACTGCATTCCGCTGCAATTACACAGGAGCAAGGTTTCTTATGGGAACCAAGGATAATAAGAACAATGTTTAGGCTCATACAAAAATAACCCCACTTAATAATCACTTATCAATTATGTAGATGAACATCATTGAATGTTTCATAGCACCTTACAATAGGCCCTACGCCTCTGTGAGATCAGCTATGCAGGTGATGATAGTCCCTCTGCAAACCCCCTCCCCCCTCTACTGATGCTTAACGCTCATTTACTAAACTAGCGGGATGGAATAGACTAGAGGAAACTAAATTGCAGGGTTTCGTCACCCTTTAACCACCGGAGTACCTCAGGGCTCTATACTAGTAAATGTTCTATTAAAAAAATAGACACATTCTCTGAAAATAGATGATCTACAATGTTGACAATGAGGTTGTTTGATAGACTTGCTGAGCCACCAGGCTAAGTGCCAGAAATAACTACCGGTAGTCCAGGAAAAAATGAGCATTCTTCACGTCACTGTGTGTGTGTGTGTGTGTGTGTGTGTGTGTGTGTGTGTGTGTGTGTGTGTGTGTGTGTGTGTGTGTGTGTGTGTGTGTGTGTGTGTGTGTGTGTGAATAAAGCACACTAAGGTGTTCACCTTTTATTTGCTATAGCCAATGCCAATTATGCCTGCATTCAGTCTGTCATGAAGTTGAATTAAACATTGTATGGTATTCTGACAATCTCATTCGTATAAGATGAATTCGCCCTTAGTTATAGAAAATTCTTTATGACTCACTCAGAGATTGAAGAGAAGACATCAATATAATTACCGGTAGCCATGAATGTATACTCTTCCCTGGATGAATCTATCAGACTTGTACTGTTTTCATATACTGTATCCTCTCTCGAACCCTTGGTGATTTTAGTAGCATTTGGTCAGGCTAATGAAAAAAAGTAGAGGGAAAAGAGTCTTTGATCATGACACTAATACCTTCATTCAGATGTTCTTTCCCTTTTTTTCTCGACTTTGCCAACTAGAGGCCCTAATGAGACAGGAGCTTTTTCCTTGGGGAGAGACGAGGCCATTGCATTACATACAGAATCACTTAAGCCGTCTCCATGACAAAGATATCATGTCAAAGCTCTCTATAAAAAAAGCCATCGTCACACTGTTTGGTAATATGATGCGTAATAAGTGGATTCCTAAACCTGACCTTTTACCATTCCACCACGAGGAGTTGCACTTTTTGGGGTAAAGGTTTATACTGTACATGCAGTGGAAGCTCTGTTACAACAAAGGCAAATATGTGGATATTCTATTGTAGTTTATACCATGCAGGCATATACTGTATCTCTAAGAAGCCTGAATCAAGCAGGTGCTTCACCTATAGAAAGGTTACACACTTCCGATGTGCCGCATTCCTAACCCTGTCCCTAACCACCCTCGGAAGCCATGTAGTCGGAATGACGGTGTCGGAATTCCACTCTGTCCCCCTGTAGAAAGTAAGCTTGTTCTTGTTCTCTCTCTCTCTCTCTCTCTCTCTCTCTCAGATGTAAGTGTTGGTTTAAAAAAGGTATATGTATTATTTCTGTAACCCTGGAGATAGAGCAGACAGACAGACAGACAGACAGACAGACAGACAGACAGACAGACAGACAGACAGACAGACAGACAGACAGACAGACAGACAGACAGACAGACAGACAGACAGACAGACAGACAGACAAGATTCTCATTCCATCTGGTTAGCCAAGCTATAATATTCCCACATTTAAATGAACCTGTATCCAAAGCACATTCTAGAGAAACAGTGGAACCAAGCTTTCATTCTCAGATAACAAACAGGACAAGCCACAAACAATAGTGTGCAACAGGTGTAAAAATGTATTGTAGTGATATTCAGCTCTGCTCTGCTACATAGAACCAGAGCACATCCCACATACCTACACAATTAATTTCTAACTCAGTGAGAAATATGATGTATTATGCTTAATATGCTATATCATTACCACACATTCCTTGTAAGGGGACAGGGCAGTAGACTATGCATTGCTGAAAAATCTCGCAAATAGTCTTATAAAAATGACCTAGATCCATATTGGACACGTTTTTTTAAATTAAACCCTCCATACATCCATTATTAAACACAGCAACTTCAAAGCAAAATGACCTAATAACTGATGTCTGTTGTGAAATAATAGAGCTATTAGAGCTACGGTTTAGTTTTATTATACCGTTATTACACAATATCGTAATATTTTGGTGTATAGCCTAATTTTTCCATATTGCCAAGAGCTCTGTTTTGATTTATTTAAAAAAAACAATTTTATTCCATTAACATTAGTGGAATTACAATGTAATGCAATGCTCTAGACAGTTTTTCTTTTGCCATGCACAAGCCATGGCTCTGGAATCAACGTTTCCCAATTCCACAGGAATATCTGCTGCTGCGCAGGAGAACATGATAATTTATGTAAATGATTGTTTGTGTGTTTGTGAGTGGGTGGAAGGGAGGTGGGAGGGGGTCGTGGCTGTGAGCGCACGTGTTTGTGCGTAAATCATGTCTAACCATATGCTGTTCTCCTCGGCAGCACACGTACGCATCTGAAATTGATCGTCAACTATCTCGTCTCCCCCTACTCGTGCACACAAACAGCGTGGGCTGAGAGAGAGAAAGAAATAGAGCGCGAGAGAGCAAGGTCATAGCCAAGGACTTGCCACAATCAGTGACGGCTTGTGGAGGGGGTATGTGTACATGTCACAGCACAGCTGTTGTACTACACATGACAACACAACAGAGTCATTGGCACATCTTTGTCACCATGAAACATCACCCTAATTATTCTAACGACACACACACGCCTTGCGCTCTCCCTTCTTCACTCCCTCTCTCGTTCATGGGGATAAATTGCACCCTGGATGTCCTGATCTAAAGCTAATCTTCCCAAGATTACCACATAATGTTCTCCTGTTAAACCCTAAGTCATCCCTTTGCTCCCTTTTTTCCCTGGCATGCAGGCTTCAACTGCTGTGCTCAAGCATCTGCACTCAATAGTGACAAAGCAGCTTCGCCTAGCGACAGACGACACAGCCATGAGTGGTTTGGCGGCTGCTGCGTTTTGCTGGTTACGCTGGAAGGGTGATTTCATGTTGGTGGTATCTGCAAAGGGCCTCAGCTGCCACTGAATGAGACAAGTTAGCCGGACGAAACAGCTGCTGCTTCTGCTTGGCGTCTGTACTGTATGCAGCCGTTCAACAGGCTGTTGCACCGTTGCAGCATTCCAGCATGGCAAACAAGCCAAGAGTTTGCCAAGCAACAATGCATGAACTATATTCTTCTTTTGCTCATGGCCACTGTTGCTTTTCCTGAGCACCAAGGTTTAACGGTTGCTGAATGCAGTGATATTGGTTATTTATTTTTATTTTATTTATTATTATTATTACTATTATTTATTTCTCCCCAATTTCGTCGTTGCAAATCAATTCCTCACCACACACATTTCCGTGTGGCCAGTGATAGGAAGCCCCACCAGGAGGACGTAAGGCCTTCGTCCTATTCCTCCCGCTCAACACTCCCTGCTGCCAGGTGGCCCCAGCCCATAGGAGTATGTGCAATGACCAATATCACCGTACCCACCCGGCTTCCCTCCTCCCAAACACATGTAGGCCAAATGTGTTCGTATAGTCTAAGATGCGCGGCCTGACAAACCCTGATGCACCACGGTGGATTTCATTTGAACCCACAACCTCCGTGGGGAGGAACCTTACCACTGCACCATCAGAGTGCATGATTCACACTATGTGCACAGGGTGGCGTTGTCTCACTATGTCGCTTATGTGATATAATTATCCACTATCAACTTGGTTTCGAAGTTGAGAAACGATTTGTCCTGGGTTCAAGATTTTAGCTAAGTGTGCTATTTCTCCCCCAAGTGGGATAATATGCACATCACTTCTTTGAGCCTTTGAGCTTGGCATTTTCGTCAGGTGAAAAGAAAGACAATATTTTGTAAATAGGAATTTGCAGGGTAGCCACTTTGACTGGACCCCTAAATATTTATTAAACAAGGAAAATAATTAACTATATCATGATGCCCATGATACCGTGGCATCATTGTAACATTTCACTCAAATTGAGCAGCTTGCCAAGTCTCTGACAAGCAATAAATTAAAACACATCTAACTACTTCTTGACAAATAAAACCACTAGGGATCTTTGTATGGCTTAAATGGGCTGTGGGTATTCTCTTCTGGCAATGCGTCAGTAGTGTGTGTGTTGTGTAGGCTGTGGGTAGGACAGTTGGTGGAAAACAGATAGCGGGCAAAATGTTTGGCAGCAGGCAAACTAGACGCCCACCTGTAGAAGCTGGTGAATCAGACTGTTGTGTTCAACCAGGGACCATGTGAGGCTGCTTAAAAGACAACATCACTTTACCAGACTACAGTCACAGATGTCACATACGTAGCTGTCTGCACAGTGGGACTGCGAATGTTTTTTTGTTTTTTTTTACTGTTACTATTTTTTTTACCGGTCGACGGCAGGCGGTAAGGATATGCTCCAATACCTCTGGCCCACCAGGCGGTAAGGATAGGCTCCAATACCTCTGGCCCACCAGGCGGTAAGGATAGGCTCCAATACCTCTGGCCCACCAGGCGGTAAGGATAGGCTCCAATACCTCTGGCCCACCAGGCGGTAAGGATAGGCTCCAATACCTCTGACCCACCAGGCGGTAAGGATAGGCTCCAATACCTCTGACCCACCAGGCGGTAAGGATAGGCTCCAATACCTCTGACCCACCAAGCGGTAAGGATAGGCTCCAATACCTCTGACCCACCAGGCGGTAAGGATAGGCTCCAATACCTCTGGCCCACCAGGCGGTAAGGATAGGCTCCAATACCTCTGGCCCACCAGGCGGTAAGGATAGGCTCCAATACCTCTGACCCACCAGGGCAGGCGGTAAGGATAGGCTCCAATACCTCTGGCCCACCAGGCGGTAAGGATAGGCTCCAATACCTCTGGCCCACCAGGCGGTAAGGATAGGCTCCAATACCTCTGACCCACCAGGCGGTAAGGATAGGCTCCAATACCTCTGGCCCACCAGGCGGTAAGGATAGGCTCCAATACCTCTGGCCCACCAGGGCCGGCGGTAAGGATAGGCTCCAATACCTCTGGCCCACCAGGCGGTAAGGATAGGCTCCAATACCTCTGGCCCACCAGGGCCGGCGGTAAGGATAGGCTCCAATACCTCTGGCCCACCAGGCGGTAAGGATAGGCTCCAATACCTCTGGCCCACCA
The DNA here is from genome assembly GCF_951216825.1 of Electrona antarctica. Lineage (NCBI taxonomy): Eukaryota > Metazoa > Chordata > Actinopteri > Myctophiformes > Myctophidae > Electrona > Electrona antarctica. Next base: position 29,217,184 of record NC_136809.1, on the reverse strand, counting down.
GGGCCGGCGGTAAGGATAGGCTCCAATACCTCTGGCCCACCAGGCGGTAAGGATAGGCTCCAATACCTCTGGCCCACCAGGGCTGTGTCGACGGCAGGCGGTAAGGATAGACTCCAATACCTCTGGCCCACCAGGGCTGTGTCCTGACTGAGCTCCCTTCTCTGCTCTCTGTACACAGTTCCATCTTGGTGATTAAGTTTGTAGACAGTGAAAACAAAAGAGATCCACGACACTCTGGCCTCCGTTAGAGAGGTCAATAACTTGCCACAATGGTGACAGGAGAACAACCTCTGTCTGAACGTTGACAAGACAAAGGACTACAGAGGGAAGCTGGACCCAATCTGTTCTGCTGCGGAAATAGTCAGCTTCACCTCACCTGGGATTAGCACACGGTCATGTGGTGAAAAACACAGAAATGCCTCTTTCACCTCTGGCGTCTGAAGAAGTTCAGCCCCAAAATCCTACACACTCACTCACACACACACACACACACGCACACGCACACACACACACACACACACACACACACACACACACACACACACACACACACACAGAATATAATATACCAGTAAGACGCCTGAGGGCGAGAAGCGACCTCGCCCTAAAGGCACCCGCCTCGTTGATGGCAGACTGCTGGTTGAGCAATGGCGTTTTGGCCTGGGGGGTCAGATCAACATGGAATTAATTCTGTACTGGCCATATAAGGAGCATGTCTTGAGTGTACAGGGTTTGATGAGGTCAGATCAACATATGGAATGTCAGAACAGGTGAGCTCCATACAGTATATGGAGATCTAAGGGTGGTAGCGGGGACATTCTCTTGAGTGTACAGGGTTTGATGAGGGTCGGGCCTGTTGAGAACTCTAGTTTTTGCCGGCTGCGGCTGCACTAATAACTTTGGGGCAGGCCCGTCTAGAGTTTGAAATTTGAATGGACAGGAATAAGTCAAAAGCGGGACATCGAAGAGGAAGGATGGATGGGGAAGGATCAACATATGTGTCTAGTTGTTGCAATGCCAAGGAGCTGAAAACCAATAATTGTAAATGAGATGCAACATTAATATACAGAGAAACATACAAGCACCTGTACAAACACAGCTATCAGATAATTAGATACAAAACAACGTAGTGTCTCTATTAAACACGAATATGTGGTTTGTTGTGGGTAAATGTACTGTGAAAAAGCTTCTTAATGTTTGAAACCCTGGCTGGACTCCAAGAATCCATCAAAGGAATGTCCTACTACACACCACTGACACATACCAGACCTTTATAAATGAATAGTTTGAATTCCCCTTTTTTACAGGAAGCCAATGAAATCTATAGGGACTGGTTTCCACACAACATTCTAGAGGTTTTGGACGACATGTTTAACTAAGCATTCAAGATTCGACAGTTTGTTGTCATATCAACCAAGTTTGTTAGGATGTTTTCTCAGTGTGCTCAGGATAAACACAGGAGGTGATATTAGGTAACATGGGACATATTTTGGATACAATGGTCATATAATGCAAAGGTTTTGTGCAATTTCTACGATTTCCAATTCTGAAAGGGGCATTTCACAATAAATGAATACAAACAAACAAATAAAAAATAAATAGTTATTATAGCTTTCAGACAGGCAATATCATGTATTGATTTGCATTGTTGTATATCTTTTCACTCTTGCAAAAGAGAATTATAATCTATCTCACTAAGTCTTTTCCTAGTTAAATATTGTTTTTAAATAACAGTTGTTAATAACTATGCATAGTGAGCAAGCTGTCATGTTTAACATGAAACAACCTGCTTTGTTGCTATTGACTGCAGATGCTTGAGCACCGCAGTTGAATCCTGCCAGGGAAAAAAGGGAGCAAAGAAAAGGGTTCGCTAGGCCCGGGATTCAAATGAAGGACATTGCAACTAAATGTGTCATTAACTACACACTGCATTGTACTGTAAAACAGTTACAGTTGGTACTGAGATATAATACAGTTCAAATGCAGTTTAGCTGAATTATTCCATTGTATTGAAATAAACAACCCCTGTGAGGGTAAGCAGTCTTAAGGAGGCCCCACCAGCAGGGGTCATCCTGAACACCCATGTCGTATTTATTTAGCTGTTGGCAACATTTGGACAATACCAAAATTGGATACCACTCACACAAAGCTAAAATTAATATTATTAAATGTATGTCTTTGTATCATTTAAAAAATGTGATAGGCTACATGAAAGTAAATGGTTGTGTTTTGTGTCATTTGAGTTGAACTCTTCTTATGTAGAAAACCTATTGAGGAATAATCTTTGCACCCTTTAGGTTTGTCCTGAAGCTGCTCTTGTGACCAGGACTCCCCCTTGAAAGAAATATCCCTCTACCTTGTTCATATCATGGATAAAAGAAAGAAGAGAGAGAATACAATTAAAAAAGACTGTAACCTCAATCCCAGACTGGGAATACTCGTCTAAAACTTCTACAATACAATTGGCTTATGAGAGTGTACATCACACCAGTTAAACTTAATAAGTATAATTGTAATATTCCAGATATATGCACCAGATGCGGTGAAGATAGAGGCACATTGTTCCACTGTCTATGGTCCTGTCCAAAATTGATGGAGTTTTGGGGAAAGGTCGGGCAGGAAATACAGAAGATTTTGTCAATAAATATTGTACCAGAACCAAAGTTCTTCCGGCTCGGTCTATATCCGGAGGGACACAAGATAAAGCGTAATGAACAAATGTTTATAGATATATGTCTTTTACAAGCTAAGAGAGTGATAGCATTGACCTGGAAGAGGCCAGACAAACCAAGTATTACACAGTGGTTCAGGGAAGTGTCTTTATGTTTACCTTTGGAAAAGATTGCATACATTCTTAAGGACAAACAAGAAATGTTTCAGGAGGTGTGGGGCCGTTTTATAAGATACATAAAGAACAATAATTTGTCACATTTAATGGATGGAGCTGAAGAATAGTGCTGTTGTTGTTTTTGTTTTGTTTTGTTTTGTTGTTTTTGGTTATTGTTGTTTTGCTTTCTTTTTCTTTATATCAGTAATTGTCTTGTACTGTTCATTGTTGTTGTTTTTTTTGTATATTTGTATTGTCATTTGTGTGTAAAAAAGGAAAATAAATACATTGTTGAAAAAAAAAGAAGAAAAAAAAGACTAACTTTCATGTCCGTTGTCCCACTCTCCGACTGAGAGGGGTAATTGCAACAATATTTGTTCTTCAAATAACAAAGGGTGGTGAGTGAAGATTAATTTGGGTGGCGAGCACGAGAACAAGACAACACCAGGCAGTATCACATGAGAAGTTCTGAAGTTTCTTAAACACAGAGAATCATAAATGATATAGAAAAGAACAGAAAGTAAATAGTATTATATGAATATGTGCAAAATAAAACATGTTTGCAACAGTTGAATGTAATAATTCTGCATACAGTGTCCTGATAAAGACAGTGACCATGGCATATATATGTATATGCTTACGGAGATGAGTCAATTGGTACAAATAGATAAAGGTTATCATGACATACTGTAACTTCATGAACACTGTCAAATAGTATCATACCAGACACCAGGGTTGACATTTCTCAAAAGAATAGTAGGTAGACAAAAACAATCCAACAACTGCAGAATTGCTAGTTGTAATTGTATAGTTTACGATGCAGATTGGTTAAAATAATGTCTTCTTCATTAAAATGAGTTGTGGATTATTCTACTATAAATGCACCATGTGTCTGTACGTGTGTGTGTACGTACATACGTCTGTAATCCACGTAACTCGAGAACCGTTTGCCCCACCGACTTCAAATTTGACACACACGTTTCACACCACCACAGGGAGTGCCGTGCCCAGCCTTGAGTCACACAAAAGGCTCTGGTCAGGCTCTGCCAGTGGACCTAATGAGCCTTAAGATCCCTCACCTGTACCATTCCGAGCCTTTCAGCCAATTGATTGCCATGGCAACCCCACACCTGCCATTTGATTACTTAACCAGTCCTCTTTTCACAGTCAGTTTGCACTCTGCAGACACAGGCAATCAGACAGATACAGAGATCTTCATATGGGACAGAGACAGACGGTTAGAACGGGTATTGCATACTAGGTCCTCAACTTTTTTGTGGGGGTTGAGAACCCCTGATTTAAGGGACCAGTTTGAAAGAGCCTGACTACTTACCTCTGTTCATTAAATAGTTGGGAGCCAATTCATTTTAGATTTTTGGCATGGTATTAGGTATGGACAAAATGTTTTCAAAAACCATCGCAAACGAGTTGGGCTTGTCCCCTAGTAGTCCGTTTGCAATGAATCCAGTGTACCATGCCAAAAATCGTCACCAAGTGTATGCTTTTAACGCATTCTCCCCCAGCTAAAATATGTGAATCTCTTTATCGGTAAATGTGATTTGTATAACTTTAGTGAGATCATGAACTGGCTGTCAGGCAGAAATCCAAATGGGCCTGAGGACCAAGCTATGGGCTAATTCATACTTTATTGCAAGACTGTGACTCAAAAACGGATAAGCGGTTGAAGATGGATGGATGTGTGGCTCAATGACAATGGTTGGGTTTCCCAAAGAAGTTTTGGGTTGCATGTAACTTGAACAGGAGTGCAGCGCATGCGGACATGCCCTCTAGGCCGCACACGTGGCGACTGTGGCTCAAGAGGTAGAGCAGGTCGTCCAATGATCCATGGGTCGGCGGTTCGAATCCCGGCTCCTCCTGTCTACATGTCGAAGTGTCCTTGGGCAAGACACTGAACCCCAAATTGCTCCCGATGTGCTGGTTGGTACCTTGCATGGCTTCCGCTGCAATCGGTGTATGAATGTGTGTGTGAATGGGTGAATGTAATGCACAATCTATGTAAAGCGCCTTGAATAGAGGCGCTATATAAATGCACCATTTACCATTTACCACACAGAAGCCTGAATGGCAGCCAATCGGGCACTATGTCCTTTTTTGGGAAACACAACATTATAGACATATACAACCTAGACAAGAGCACAGCCGTAAGGCCTCCACCTCCTGCATGAATAAATGTAGAAGCAAACCCGTTTCCCTAAAGCCTTTTTAGCCTATACACACACCTGTCGACCTGTGGCAGTAGTTACCATTCGCAGAGAAATGTGTGATGTGAGTGGTGACTTTCTTCATCTCATTTAAATATAAAAATGTCGTAATTAAATTAATATTTTACCTCAGCATCATCTAGAGAATTTCAGCCATCTTGCCATATTTTTTATATTTTTTTAAGATTCTTTGGTCACCCGTGAAGGCAAATCTAGGAAAATTCAGCTAATATAACTCCATGCGCCGTCTTAATTTTGCTGCTGTTTCGACCGCGGCCAAAAGAACAGATCTACAAGCTGTCGACAGCCATGGTGCAGTGTATTAATGGCGTGTATGTCTATTTTTTTGGAAAGGCGTGCCACATTACACAAACATGAACCACCCGAATCTTTGATTCATTTCGAAATTCATATATATTTAAACGATAGACTCACCACTCTCCCTCTCCTCTCTCTCTCCCTGCACGCACTGTTCTTTTGGGCATGGAGGCACAGCACTGAGCACATCTGAGCGCAGACAGCAGTGCAAAACTGCTGTGTTTTTATGTGTTTCCTTAAGCAATTGATTAATGTACTCGTCCTCATATTTCGATGAGGGCTTCAGTCTCCTCATTCGACCACGTCTATCCACGGTTGCGCTGCGTAAAATATGCCCTCTCCGTTTCCAACTGTGTTTATTCATCATTCATCCGCCACATTATTTGCTTAATTTTCTTTATCTGATGCGGGTTGCATTAACATGCATTGAATCGAAGTCAGGTGCGCTTGGAAGCGAAGTGAAACCCCCGTTTTTTAGCGAAGTAGAATGCGGTTCTTTCACACCTTCACACCTGCCAAACGAAGCGCACTTTCCGACAATACGCAGCAGGATTCGTTTAATGGCAGTAAAGCATTCTGGTGTGAATGCGATATAGAAGTGTTTTACTGTAGGCTACTGTAACTTGACTTGACTGGTGTCAACTCAAAATCGTCAGATGTATTCAGGCTAATGGGTTAATTAAACCATTCTGGTAACATGTTTCTATATACATATTTGGACCGCATCAGGCAATATGTCAACAATGCAGTCATGGTGACAAATGGTGATCTATTTTAAATATAAAAACTTCAAAATTAAACATGTTTAGGCCTACTTCAGCATCAAATAAATTAAATTTCTATATATATATTTTTGTTTTTGTTTTAAGAGTGAAGAGAGCCTACGACATGTCAGCTGTCCAGCAGTCCAAATATGATTAAATTAAATTTCAGAGGCAAAGTGATGTCAGCAAGGCCAGCCGCACTTCATTTCAGCGCCTTATTATAAGGAAAGTTGCGTGGCACATCTATGCATGGAAAATCTATGTTCACAGTGAAAGGGGCGTGTTGTTGAAGACTGCCCCTAAGAACCAGACGCCCACTCGCTATGCATGGTCCCTTTGGGAAACCCCAGCCATTAACTGATATTCAAGAAGAAAGAAAAACATGGCACGTGATGTTTTAAAACATTGGTTCACTTTTATATATAAATCACTCCTGGGGGCTGGCTCCTTATTTACGTGCATATATAGAAACCAAGCCCAGTATGGCATGCGGTCTAACAATAAAGAGCTTTTAAATATGCTGCCCCTTCATCCTGTAATTAAGGACTATTTTATAATGGTCCAGTTCCAATTTTGTCTGCTAATTTCTTTGTGTCGTCACCGATTTCACACTTGCAAGATATTTTCAACAATGATCCAAAATAGCAGATGTACAAGCTGGCAGCACGGCACAAACTGACGCACTGTGTGTGAGCTAAGCTTGAATATCTGCCACTGTGTGTGAGCTAAGCACTGTGTGTGAGCTAAGCACTGTGTGTGAGCTAAGCACTGTGTGTGAGCTAAGCTTGAATATCTGCCACTGTGTGTGAGCTAAGCACTGTGTGTGAGCTAAGCACTGTGTGTGAGCTAAGCTTGAATATCTGCCACTGTGTGTGAGCTAAGCACTGTGTGTGAGCTAAGCACTGTGTGTGAGCTAAGCTTGAATATCTGCCACTGTGTGTGAGCTAAGCACTGTGTGTGAGCTAAGCACTGTGTGTGAGCTAAGCTTGAATATCTGCCACTGTGTGTGAGCTAAGCACTGTGTGTGAGCTAAGCACTGTGTGTGAGCTAAGCACTGTGTGGGAGCTAAGCACTGTGTGTGAGCTAAGCACTGTGTGTGAGCTAAGCTTGAATATCTGACATTTTTTAATAGCCAACACAACTAAAATCTAAAATGACAGACGCTTTCCCAGTTATAATGGCTTAAACCGGTTTTGCATTTTAGCTGGATGTTCACTCGGTTGTAGGGTGTGATAGTTTGTCCGTTAGTATTGGTTTAGGCTTATTGTTGCTGGTATCTCCTCAGGGAGGAGATACCAGTCCATCAGTGCTAGTAGCTCAAGACTGACAAACAGCTTTTTCCCCCACGCAGTCAGACTGCTAAACGAACGACTACTAAATGAGCATTGACTGTCCCCTCATATGCATCATGCATTCTGACATCATGCATTCTGACTCTAACTGGACTGTGATAATTTATTGGTTCCCTTTTCATCCATCATGCACTTTAAAATATCACCATGCACTTTACTTTGTGTTGTATGTTACGTGTTATGTTATGTGTTTATGTACTACGGTTATGTGGGAGCTCCCTTGAAATTTCGTTGTATGCTCAGTGTAGGCTTGGTGTGCAATGAAAAAGTCTATTCTTCTCAGTGTTCATGCTGCTCTCTTGGCCAACCTCAATGAGAAGATATCTGCTTAAATAAAGGAAGACGACAATTATCTAATAAGTGTTGCAGTAGGGCGGGAAACAACTTCACACAACCAGCAAGAATTCTTCCCAAACTTGATCAGTAGAGAGTAGACACACCCCCAGCCTGTGGAGGTCGCCGCTGGGGGCACTGTGGGGGTGGAGGTGAGGCGGCAGGGGCACGGGGGAGGTGTACTCAGTGTGAGTGGAGGAGAGAAGCACCTGCAGTCTGAATGTGGGAACCATCTCCTAGCCCTTGCAGGCTGCACAGTGGATGGCCCTGGATGACCCTGCTGCACCCAGGGGACTTACTCTGTCAATTATTAGACTGTGCACGCAAGCACGTGGGAGTGCACAGCCGCACGCACGCACGCACGCACGCACGCGCGCACGCACGCACGCACACGCGCATGCACACACACACACACACAGTCACACACACACACACACACACACGGTTGTAAATATAGGACAAAAGCCAATCATTTTGAGGACAGCACACTAATATTAAATAAATCAAATAAAAGTGCATGAAATGCACAATGCACATACATAAATAGATTCTGATTTAGCTTTCAGAGGTCAAAATGAAATCATAACAGAGAATACTCTCCCTTTCACACACAGACACACACACACACACACACACACACACACACACACACACACACACACACACACACACACACACACACACACACACACACACACACACACACACACACACACACACACACACACACACACACACACACCCCTCCCCCTGGGTCCCCTGCTGTGGCTCAAACAATTAGGGTCGTCTTGGAGGAACACTAACGACTTTTCCTTGTTTTTTAAGATAACTGGAGGAAGGGGGGCATCTGAGTAGGTGACATCTTGTTAGGGGGCTCGGGGGATGGGTTTAGTACCATTCTGGTCAGTCTGCTGCTGTGTATTGGCTTAGGAGATGTACATAGTTATTATCTCATATAGGCTCAGGGCTTATTTTTTTTTACATGCATGTAATAATACAGTGGGTAGAAACATGGCACATTGGCACACAGTAAAATTCTTAAGGTACACACGCCTGTGTATGTGTAGGCTATGTATCTGTATGATGCCTCAGATAGGAAATGTCTGTTAGAATTGTCATCTTTGTGGCCCGGACCGCTGGCCTTGCTGTCCGGGCACCTAGGCTGACCTCTCCCCAATTCCTGTCTATCTACTATACACTATCAAAGAAAAAAATAATCTTAAAAAAAAAAAGTGTCGTCTTTGTCACACCTCAAGGTGGGGTTCTTTTCTGTCCTACCTTGTGGACTGAAACCATGTCAACTGTTGCTTTTATCACACGCACGCACGCACGCACGCACGCACACACGCACACACACACACACACACACACACACACACACACACACCATGTGTTTACACCTCTTTAATCATGCGCTCACACTGGTAGCAACAATAAGCAACAAAGCTTAGGGAAACATTTGAATCCCTTTTTACTAAGCTCACACAGACAAGTTTAGGTGTTAAACCAGCCAAGTGACAAATGTGCCAATTTCTTGATTGCCCCGGATTGGTGTGGCAGCTAGGGGGTGTGGTGGGGGGTGGCGATGGCACACTTCTCACTTTACGAATGAGGTGAGAGCACCATACCCCCCCCCCCCCCACACACACACACACACACACACCCCTCCTTTAAAGTACATGGAAGGAAACAGGGTCTGACAAAGAGCTAATCTGTAATTTACGACAAACAGTAGCCACCAACTGAGTGAGCACACTGCTAGGAGCTGACTCAACTGTCACAATAAGACAGTAATATACCCTCAGTGGCGATGATGATGAAACCTTTGTCATGACCTGTGACCTTTGCAACACACTAAGAAAATGCTGGCAGTTTGACAGAATTGACATTTAAACAATTTCAAGTTACCTGTGAGACACTGATAAGTGTATGGTTTGATAACATACAGCATGGGAAACCTTCATTACAGTAGTTCTCTTTACGTGCAGGTTAAAGGGAAATTTCACTTTCAAAAAAACTTTTATCGCCTACTCAGACAGTTCTTAAGTTGCTTGATTCAGTATTTAGATATTTGATATTAATTTTAGTTGCCCTGCTCCTTCCTATAAAAACCCATTGTTAACTTCAAACTCCATTTTAACCATTTTAGATTCATCGACAACACCCGTCCATTTTTCTGGTGATGTAATTTATATATATTCAAATTTAAAAAATAAATGAAAACAGTAAATGAAAAAACACAGACAGGCACCTCACATATTAGGAAGGCAGTATCAGTCACCAGTATGGAGTTTGAAGTTACAATGGGTTTGTATAGGAAGGTATCTAAAATGAATATCAAATATCTAAATACTGAATCAAGCAACTGAAAAACTATCTTGGGTGTTCACATAAGCCTGAGTAGACAATATAATGATCCCTTTAATGAATGTGGAGATACAGGTTATATAAGACTTCCCAAAGTTCCAGAAAAGTACAAAATATTGTATCTTTTTGCAAGTTACCTGAGACACGTGGGACAAATCGCAGATGTCTGTCTGTCTGTCTCTCTCACACACACACACACACGCACGCACGCACGCACGCACGCACGCACGCGCGCGCACACACACACACACACACACACACACACACACACACACACACACACACAATAAATTATGAAAGTCAACAGTTCAGCCTCAGAGTAAGAGATCAAATGTGTCCACTTGAAAAGCATATATCATCCATAATACAATGAATGCAACATAAATGCCTGCTGTGCAGAGTGGAAAGATGGCGAAATTAAGTAAGTTTTACCTAGTTAACCTTTTTGAGCTGTTATCTTCCAGCTCCATTTAGTTTAATCTGGTGATGTCTTCACTGGCAGGATGTTAAGTGTAACGAACAGTGTTAAGGGAGCATGTAAACAAGCATGTTTTTTCTGGTTTTATCCTTAGCAGTTGTTGTATTGACCTGTACTTTCTTTGAACTGTACCCATTCTGCAAACTGTTATAATTTCCAATCATTCAATCAAGACTGTCAGAGCCACAGTATATGAACATGGACAAAATACATACATAAATAAACTACATTCAATCTGTAATACCCTGTGAAGTTTCTGCTTACACTGTTACTTGCACAGATCTATGCATGTGTGTCTGCCTAATTCTGTAAACCAGTGGTCCGGGGACCAACAGTGGTCCTTCAGGGGGTTCCAGGTGGTCCCCAGCTAAATAATGGAGAGTTAGTAACCAAATGGACCCTTATAGATCTTTAACTCTTGAGTGTAAAATGAAACCAAATGGACCCGTAAGGCCGGAACCCATAAGAGTTAAATTATTGTTAAACATCTGAAGTCAAAGTTTGCCTGTTATCTCTCCTATGGTGCCAACATCAATACAGCATGGAAATGTGGACATATTCTTTAGTTTTGGGTCTGCAAGGCAAATTTCATCAAAAGGTGGTCAGTTGAAAAAGGGTTGAAAACCACTGCTGTAAACCAATCCCCCATATTTTGCACATTTACCACATATTTTTATTCTAACTTTATATTTTATACTTTATTCTTCTTGTTTCATTTTATTTGACTAAATCTGACCGTATTCATCCTGTTGTTATATTGCATTGTTGTTATTATTAGGACAGTCTTGGGGAACATGCCACACCAACATTTGGCAGCGGTATGAGTGAGTGTCAAATAAAACCCTCCTTAATATTTAATATGAGGCTGTCTCAATTTAGCTTGTCACAGCCCTACTTCCTCACACAAAGTGACTCCATAACGAAGGGTAAAATGTCACTGAGTGTTATTTTGATCCAAGGGCTATGGGTATTGGGTATTGGCTAAGGATGAAAAGCACATTAATTGCAGCCATATACTTACCCCCAGGCACCTACTCAGCACAAACAACCTCAAACAACATCATACTGGAACTAAGGTTAGTGCCTTGCTCAAGGGAACTTTGAAAATAGTTGTTGATGGAGGGCATAGGGATTGTTGCTATTTCACGTTCTTTCTCTCAGGCACACACGCACACACACCATGCCAGTAAACCTCACAGCTGGTTATGGTATCTGGATTGAGGACGTTGTGGTCACAGGCTGTCTCCAAACAACAGATAAGCAAACTGTAATGTTGCAGCTAACATTACCTTGGTGTCGTCAGAGAAAGAAAAACAACAAAAACAGGCACAAACATGTTCCTCTTATGGGCCCCCAGGAGGGTCCAACAGGAACCAGTTAACATCTTATCACACAGAAATTAACTTCTAGACACCAGTCTATGGAGGCCTCTGTCCCTTTGCAATCACCACTGAGCCCATTAATGGCAGAGAGTGTAATGAACGAAATACATAATATATATATATATAATTATTATATCAAATAATTACATGCATTTTGTCTCTACTCGCTCTTCAGATGTTATGCTTGAGGACAGAAAACATACCTTTCTGTTATGGGACAGTTAATAAAACAGCTACTACTAGTCACAAGTGACATTGATTGAGTTAAAGCAATTGCCTCTCCAAAATAGCACATACGTATGTGTAGAAGAGACAGACTATTCACCTGATTCTTAAGGACCTATTGTAATGTTCACAAAAATAAGTTCTACTCTCAGCAACGTTTCAACTGTCATTGGAATTCCTCTTACACTGTCCCAGTATATTAAAGGTAAAGCCCAGTTGACTCTGTATCATGTTTTCCAGCCGTGGTGAGTGTTGACAATTACACAGATAGTCCCTGCCTCCTTAAACAGCTGATTGAGGTGCGTCCATCATATGGCAAGATCAAACCTGTCTCGTTTCTGAATTAAATGCAGTTTACATTTTCTCTACACACGAGGCTGCTCTGCAACCCCCTGATACTAGTGGGAGAGTTGTCATTTCCAAAAGCAGTAATACATAAATCATTTTCATTTTTTTTGTCAAACCTAACCGTTTCTAGCCAAACTTGTGTGACGATTGTCTCTCATGTCACGGTCTAATACTGCTGTATTGAATAGCACCGTGAATAATATTTTTATCGTGGCTTAGATAGGCCTCTCAATATCCTCTCAAATTAGTATTAGTAGGCATATGAGTATTTTATAGGTAAAGAGCTGAGTAACATTCTGCATACAATGTAATACATTTGTTGCACAATTTATTTACATATTGTATTAGATTTTAAATGACACATTAGACTTGTTGAACTGTGTACTTGTGACACCCATAGGTAGGTAGGTATAGCAAGTATTATGTGAAAGCAGAAGGCTATATATTGTCTTTAGGCATAATTGTGTGTTACTACTAGGGCTACTAGCTCCCTCCCCTCTCTCTCTGCCTCTCTCTTCCCCTCCCCCGTCTGTGTAAAAACAAGTCTCCTTTCTGCCTCTGAGGCTGAAACTATTGAGTCAACAAATGTCAGTGCAACCAGCTAGCTTGCTAGGGCAGGGGCCAAGGGGAAAGAGGTGGGGCTGGTGCTCTCGCTCCCTTTAAACCTGGACAGCAGCCAAAGTCTAGAGATTATTTTCAGACAAGAACCACCTGTTAAAATGTGCACTGGACAGTTACGAAGATAATTTAAACCAAGTAAGTAGAGAAGACATAATTTCTAATTCTAACCAAATTACTTGAGTGTAAACGGTTAGTCTTAGTTTAAGATTTGAATAGAGGTCAAGCTGATATAGAAATATCGACTCTTGAATATTGTATGAAGCACCATTTCAAATCTGTAACAGAGAGTACTTTTTCAAGATCTATATCAGCCTGGGGCAAGTTATATGTACATGTATATTATATGTATATTCCCCAAAGCAAAAATGGAACACATTTTAATAAGAAAGTCATTCACATACAGTATGGACTTCTAGCCTTCTAGGGAACTCCTAACAAATATCAAACTGCTTAGCAAACTATCGTATACCAGTGTTCTTTAATGTCCCATTCATCCTGAACATTTAACTATGTCTTCTGTCTCTCTCACACTCTTCTCTCTAGTCTTGTCAACCCACGTGGCCAGTGTCAACAGGAGGAGGGTCTTCTTGGCATACACATAAAGTGAAGAACGCTGCTGTGTACTGAGGCTTATCAAAGGCACCGCACAAAAAAATGAGCTTGCAGGCATAAGGCGTGCCAAAATAAGACCAAGCCACTAAACGGAAATGTGTGCAAGGCTGAATCGGTGGGGACCCCAAGCTCTCTCCATCTTAGTCATTGTGGTAATGACTGAGGAGCGCAATTCTTGTTAATGCTGGCAAGGAGGAGCTACTACAAACCTGTGACAGCTAAACAAAAATTGAAACAACCAGGAAGTGCCTGGAGAATGAGCTTGGGGAGGGCAAAACTCTTTTAGTCGATTGCCTTCCTGTCTGAGAATAGACCGAATGACAGAAAGGGCAGAGGAGATTCTCTTCTCTCTCTCTTCTCTTCTTCCCTCTTAAGCTCAGTGCAATATTTCAGTTTTCAAGTCTACAACGGGGGATGGGTGGAGTCCTGTCCATTTGACTGGATCCAGTCCGGTGCTTCGGGGCAGCCATAATAGTGTGCACTATTGTGTGCGGCTGAGGGTAGGAGAAGAGGAAAAAAGAAGGGAGGGAGTGAGCGAGGGGGAAGAGAAGAGAAACCCCGGCCCCTTTGTGTGGGAAGGACTCAGCAGGAAAGTGATTTTGCATTATTTGAGTTTGGCCAGCAAAGCAAGGCTCTTCTCGGTGGTGTGTCTCTGGACACACCACACACACAGACACACATACACACACTCTCTCTCACACACACACACACACCCACACACAAACACATACCGTTACAGACATTCACACGCATACTACACGCACACACACACACGCCTGCACACACACACACACACGCGTGCACATACACACACACGCACGTACGCACACACATACTACATACTTCAACTACACACACGCAGGTCTTGTCCGGTCCACCCTGCCTTCCACTGGAGCCACATATGTGTATGCAGAGCACAGGGTGGCCAAACAGCGACACCCCGGCTTCTCCTGATGATGAGAGCCGACGTCACACTGGTCTCCATGAATATTGATGTGGAGGATAGTCTGTTTCATAGAAGAACAGAAGGAGGCAAGATGGCTGCCCTTTAGGATTTGTTAAAGAGAAGATCCAGACGGTTTATTGGAATTTCTACAAAGTGGAGGGACGTGAAAACAGGTGAGAATCTCCCGGGACGCTTTTTGCCTCTCTTCCCGACCCTTTTCCCCTTTAACCCCGGCTGTCGGTTTGATGGTTATTGTGTATCAGGCGAGGCATTGCAAATGTCCCCCCTCGGTAAAAAGCAAGAGCCAACATAATAAGGAGGGGATATTAGATAAAGCTTCTCCAACATGGCTGACGATTTCTTTCTTTCTTGCTGCCAGTTGAAAATAATAGGGATATTTTTGTGCTTTCTATCTGCCCTACATTCAATGAATACTCATTCTTGCCTCTGGAATTCCCGTTTAGTATAAAAATTATAACCTTAGAGTGCTTGTACAGGACTTTTTTCTCCCTTGAAGCATTATTACGAATGCCTGTAAAGGTAATGCATTCATTCCCCCCCTCCTCAATATATTTCCCCCCTCCTTTATTTTTTCATGGTATATTTTTGGATCTTTCTGATCAATATTCTGTATGTATGTGCGCATTCTATACACTGCTTTTGCTTTGAGAGGGGGAAGTTATACCTTTAAATATATTGTATATCAACGGGGACATGAGTTTCTTTTGAGAAATATGTTCAGCAAGCCAATCTCTCCTATCTATTTATTTTCACTTCTGCAGCTGCATGTGCGTTTTGTGCTGCTCAACAGGGAGATGTTGAGTAGAATAGTAAAAGTCTTCCTCGACCTGTCCAGCACTATAAGTGCATGGAGTGCATGGACATCCGTGGAGCAAGGGGAGAGCTTCTGGCTTTGTGTATCTCAGTGTGAATCAGCTTTCATTGCATTCACTGGTGAATGACAAGCAGACACAAAGGCAAGCATAGTCCCAAGGAGAGGGGAACAGAGAGGAGAATTGCAGCAGTAGAGAGTAGTCAAGGCAGACAAGGTCAGAAAGCTCCAAAGGAAATGAAACTCAATCCTACCGCACCATTAGCTGTGGAAACAAGAATGGCAATTCTGGAGTTGGTTTCTTATATGACAAAGCTTAAGAGGATTGTTACCACTACCAGACAGCAGCCAACCCACACATTTTAAATAAGTTAATATGCTCTATGAAATAATGACTAACATGACAAGGTTATATATTGTTTATACCAAATAATAAAGCCAACCACATTAGTACTTAGATTCCACTATACCAATTGCCAAATTAATTCATTTTGAATAGAACCTTTCTAGGAGAGATAATTGTCACAGCAAGAGGGTGTGTGTGTGTGTGTGTGTGTGTGTGTGTGTGTTGATGTGTATCTGTCTGTGTATGTGCATGCACATACCTGTCTAAAAATGTCTCTTGGGTCTGCAAAATGGACACATTGCCTCTGCATATGTAACAGTTTCTTGTTCTATTTGAATGATTGGAACTGAAGTCAGTGACAGCGTGGTGACCGACCATACACCTATACGAGAAGTCAAATTATTTGAATTGGAATAAATTAAGGAAGTGAAAGGATGGATTACGGTTTTTGTTTTTCCCAGAGTACAAAAGGGTGAATATTCATTACTGGAATGCTAAAACACAGTGGCATCTAAGACTATATTAATGAGGGAAGATACACACAGTGTGGCTGTTCCCAACAACAAGGCCTTGTGCATCACCTGACCTCATGAATAGCTAATGAGCCCTTGTTAGCCCTTGTTATTTAAACAAATCCACAAACAGTTACATCAGATTAAGACAATGATAACCCATTAGAGCATGACAGATCTACCTGCAATGTTTGGGTATTTAATTTGTGTATTCCACAAAATGTGGCTGTAATGTCACCCCCTCAATAGCCACAATTAAGCCTATGGTAAAATGCAAAATAAGGCATGCCTGGAAGAGAGAGCACAACAAGTGACCTTTAATAGGCTGTTGTAAATAAGCAGTGTAGTCTAGAGAGAGGAGGTTATAAAATGTTAATGTGGCAACAATGAAGGAATTCAAGCCAACTCAACCTGACATCACCCTCTGTGGTAGTTTGATTAGTTTAGTTTAGCTTAGCTGCACAGTTATAAAACATTGAAAATCTGATAAAATTATTAACAAAACACAGAACTTTGGCTAACTGTACTAAAACCAGAATTGAAATCTATAAGCCAGTGTCAGTATTGCAATTCCATGGGAAGTGTGGCGAAATAAAAGTCAGTTGCTTGTCAAATGACTTGATGGACAAGCTAGCTTAATCTTGTGTTTAACTGATAGACAAGAGGGTAACACTGTTCATTCATAACAAGCTTTCAGTTAACTATTTAATCAAATAATTTTCTTAACTGTTCTCATACTGCATTTGTGTTGGTTAAATTAGCATTTGCATGTAGTCACTACACTACAATCTTGACAGTCGAGTGAGATCTCAGTTCTTAGCACTAGCTAGCTGTCAAGAGCTTTGGGCATAACAATGGTAGTGTGTTCCACTTGGGCGAAGGCATGGCTGTGTTTTGATACGGCAAGCGTGGTCATTGACTGTCTACTGTCAACACAACCACGTAGGCGGGGGTGTGTTCCATAGCCCTTATAAAGTATGTTTGACTGGATGAGACAGCATTGGTTTTTCTATCTTCTTTTAGGTGAATTGGTTGTTCCATTCGGATGGATTTCCACAATGATAAGTCTATGTACTGTAGATAACTCTAATGTGATGTGATGTGGTAACATGAAATACCAGTTTGACTCCATGATTGTGGCTTAACTGGTGAGTAAAGTAAAAACAGAGGGATTGAACCACACATTAAAGAAGGGTGGTGTGCCTCTGTGGCAGTATAGTGTGGTCTGGATTTGATGCATTATTGATTTTAGTTTTTTACAATCACACCACTGCAGATGCTCATTGTACTCATTGTACTCATTGTACTCTGCCCAAAACATTTTTACCAAATCTTTTTAGATCTGTCAATATATTGCAAGGATCATGTGCAACTATGTATTTCTTGCTAATGAATGTGTATTGATACAGCTGTGTATATACTATATATAACAGCTAATGTGGTATTTTGTATCCAGTTGCAGTGTGTGCACTGCACACACTGCAGTTTCAGTTTCACACTGCAGTTTTAAATTGTGGAAAAGCACATTTAATTACTCATATCGTAAGATCATGTTTTGTAACAGATTCTTTCTGGATGTGTTTGCATTATCTTTCTTCTTGCACATGATGTGGCTGCTCTTACATCAGCAGTTAAAAAAGGACATCAGAATCTACAACAGGAGTTGCAGGGGGCTGAAGGTTGGGGGGATAGATAGATCAATCACATGGATACTGGGCTGCCTTCACTGATAATGTGCAGTCGGTTGGACTGCTTCTCTGCCATGGGCACTAAGTTCCCTTTATGTCACTTTCCCAGGGTAAAAGACAATATCACCTCAGAGAAGAATGTCCAGTTGCCATAGCAGTCCACCAACAATGCTGTCCATAAACAATAGCCCAAACTCAAACTTCTGACCACTCCCTAGCAGTGAGCCCACATATTAAATTTCCAGCCTGGGGCTGCTTGGTTACAGACATGACATGGTGAAACTGCTCCAGTAGCAGGTAGGGTACAACATTTTAGATGGCAATGCCTTTGCTATGCCTTGACTATTATTTTCCTGAGACAAAATGGCGAGCTGCTGAGTGTTGTATTGATCTCTGCGGCTATCGATTCCTCTCTTGTCTGCTATGGGAGGGGGATATTTTTCCACAGCAATCACATGTTACTACTGCAATGGAACCGTTGTACAGAAAATCTGCTTCGCCCCAGATATTTGAAGTGAACTGCAAAATAATGAAAAATAAAAATACAAATGTTGTGGTGGCTATGAAGAGTGCTCAATGATGCTCAATGATGATACATTTCCATATTGTCACAATCAGTTAACAGCATAACAACGAATGATGTAAAACAAAGCTTCTGCCTAAGATGCCCATGTGTGTTTCAAATTTTAAATAAGCTTTGGCCTGAACTAGATCATATCTACATTTCATCAACATGAATTGTATTGTGTTGAGGTTTTTAATTAAAAAGTTTTACGAATAATCTATATAGGTCTGTTAAGAAAGATCTTTATATTGATTTTTCCATTTACGGATATATTATCTATGGCATGTCAATAAATCATTGACAACATCTGCAGAATGGTCAACCGTTCTTTACATGGCTTTATTCTAATCAATATATTCTTCTTCTATCACTATATATGGTCCAGAAAAATGTAGAAACGTTGGAAGTTTAAAAACATGTAGAGAATGTTCATTACATGTTGTTATTACATGTTGTTACATTGTTGTATGAAACTGAACAGGAGAATAGTATAATACTGCTATTCAGTAACTATTATTCATATTTACCATGTTATGGAAACCATTCAAGGTTTCAAGTGAAAATGTAATAAGCACGCCAGTCTCCGTTCCATCTCATTGCATTGCGTCAAAGAGATACTCTGTAGTAGTAGTAATTACGGCTTGGGAATGATAATGTTGTGTTTGAGTGGCACACGTGGCCGAAGGGAGGGAGTGTGTTTCTGGATGTGGAATCGTGTATCGATGTCAGGGCTTACCTCAGGGGTGAGGCGGCCGAGGCAGGGACTGAAAAGAGCTTCCTCCACGTGAACGCAGGCACATGGCCGCTCTGTTTACAAACACTATCCCAGCATTCCTCAGTGAGACAGCGAGCGAGATGTTACGTAATGCCACCCCCCTCCCCCCAAAGACGCCGCCTCTCTACTTCCCGCCTTTCGCGCCGGGACCGATTGCTCCCTCTTCACTGGGGCGAATCTATTTGTATATTGTCACCTGGGTTTCGCCACCAGGAAGTGCCGAGAGTGAGAAAGAGACGGAGGGGTGAAGCCAAGCTGGCCGAGACGGTGTCTGTGACCGCAGAGCGAGGCACCGCTGAGGCAAGCGGCTTCCCTAGGTTGTCATGACATTGAGTTGTATGGCCTCCAGAGTATGCAAAGGCCTAAATAAGGCTACAATGGTGCCGGCCTTATCAGTAACTCACTGCTTTCTTCATAAGTGCATCTGTGTACGCGTACGTTCAAGTCAATTTATCATACTATTTTATTCCTGTGTTGTGGCTTGAAAATGCATATGTGTGCAAATTCACACCCGTCAAAACATACTTTATAAGGTGCACACACATACACACTACATTGTACACCCACAATCACATTGTCAAAAACATTTCTGAAGGCCTATTTTGGTACAAATAACCATTTTCACTCACTGGATAGTTTACTCAATGTTTTTTGGTGAGAATTACTAATTCAATGTTGAATGTGGTTTACAAACTCGTTAACTCATTCAATGCCAGACTACATAATCCTTTAATTCATGTCCACTACGATCGTTCCCCCGATCATTGATAATTACAGTGCCTTAAAAAAAAGAAATCACACCTGTGTGAAGTGAGTGGTGCAACTGTACCGTGTGGGGACATCCAGACCCCCAGGAACGTGGCCAGGGGGCGGGATGGTTCCAGCGAGCCTTCCCGCGTCCGAAACGGCCGAGAAATGACAGAGTTACCGTGTAGGGGTCCCCGGGGGGTCCCCGGAACATCCGGACCCCCAGGAACGTGGCCAGGGGGCGGGGCGGTTCCGGCGAGCCTTCCCGCGTCCGAAACGGTCGAGAAGTGACAGAGATACCGTGTTGCAGCTTTCTGTGCTCGGACACGTACAGCGTACACATACATACACGTACGCATACGGACACACATAGCTGCGTAATGGAGCGGAGGCACCGCTCAAAAAGGCGACTCAAATAATATATATCATGGCGGACCAGGAAGCGGAGTTGTCCAGGAGGCGAGTAGTGATTTCAGCCCTGGGTTTGCACCGAATGGTCATTTAAAGTTGGCTGCCCAAGTTGCGGGTACCGCTCAAGGAAACGACGTTGCCCAAGTTGTGGGATTTTGGCGGAAGTACCGCTCAAGGAAATTATGTTGATGCTTTACAAATCAGTTAATCCGTGAATGAAACAAGTGTTGTGATTGGTCAGAAAAATATCGTATCCGGGGGAAATACATCTGACGGATGTTCCGGACCGACACTTCCGCTGATAGCGTCTCTGCCTTAGGTTGTGACTTGTACATGTTGTCTCAGTAAGACAGCCCTCCCCCGATCCACAAGGAGGAGCAGTGCACCAAAGCATTATGGGAACTGTAGTCCAGAAAGTAAGTGAGCCCAGTGTCCATGACATCAGAGACACTGGGCTCACTGCTAAAATCTAAAATATCTAAAACCACATATTACACACATAAAGACCCCCAGGAAAGTGTTCTAAATCTTCTTAAAAAAATTGCAAAAAGGGTGAAGTGTCCCTTTAAGAATGCACCCACATATTTTGTATGGTGCCACACTGATATTTAAACAACTGACGAGTCACATTCAGAGTGACAAGATTGACTTATTACTTATTTTATTTTTCCATGTCATGCCTTTGTCAGTGTGCCATACAGCCTCTCTGTTGTGTTGCCATTGGTAGGTTTATTCATCTTTTACACTGCAATGCTAGTAATTGGAGTAAGTAGATATGGGAAGAGGATACAATAATGGTAATGAATGTTATTCCGACATGTGTGTGCTGTGCACGTGCTTATACTGTATGTGTGCGTGCGCTCCCCTGCATGTGCACAACTTGGGCCACCCCAGTCAAAAAGTCTGTACATGCCATAGGACAGTGGTGGGTAGCATTAAGGTGTGAAAATGTTTAGAAAGGGAGTATAATTACAAGAATAAACACACAAGCCCAAGCCCTCAACGCAAACTTGCAAATCACTAAAGTCAAATGAACCACAAACAACCTAGTTGTTTGTGGTTAGTCTAATGAGGAAGATGAAAACCCTTATTGCAAAGGTTCTTGCAGTGTAATGACAACAAGATTATAACAAGTAAGGTCACAATTTGGAACCAGGTCACAATTTGAAGAGTTCAGATGCCTTATCAGTTATCACTCATAACATCTGCCAACCTCTTTCATGATCATGGAATTCCCAAAAGAGAATGTCACCTCTGTCTTCTAAACAGCTGCCTTTGAGGAGGCTGCCTGGCCACCACTTAAAATGGCTGTCAGGCACGGGCTGGCTCCTAGAAGCTGTCACTGACAAAGGTTGGACCCTATGGTCTCCTGTTGTCCACACAAGGAGCACAAAGCAAGACAGCTGGCCCCAAATGTCATTTAGAAGTGTAACCCTTACCAAAGGCTTTTGAATGACATCACTAACTACTTCAGAGGGCTTGGAGTGGCGCAGGCTTCAATATTAGGTTTCCACTGTGGAATGTGCCAGCGCAGCAGCTGGTGTCTTTACCCAAGACTCCTTAATGACAAGCGTGTTTGTTTGGTACTGGTAAAACATATTTACATTCGGGGACAGAGCCCACACTTACATTTTGAGGGGTCACAAGTTCACATAAACATGTCCATAAGGCAAATGACCAGACCAGAGATACACAGTAAAATCCTCTAAAATGGACCCAGGTCCAATATAGAAATTTTACATTGTCAGTTGAATTAACATTGAGGATTTGACTGTGTACTATAACTGTATTATGTGTCATATAGTTACTATAAAATGTTTATCCTCATCATGACTAAATTGTATCAGTGGAACGCAAGATCCTGTGTTTTACATATGGCAGATCAAATATTTCAGGACCAACATGTTTTTGTTGGACAATGTTTGTGTTTGTTCTCTTAAAGGGATATTTCACTTTCAAAAAAGCGATGTGAACACCCCAGGCAGTTTTTAAGTTGCTCGAGTCAGTATTTAGATATTTGATATTCATTTTAACTGCCCCACCTGATCCTATACAAACCCATTATAACTTCAAACTCCATTTTAACCATTCATCGAAAATACCCATCGTTTTTTCTGGTGACTCATACTGCCCTCCTAATACATATGGGGTCCGTGTTTTTTCATTTAATTTTTTCATTTATTTTTAATAATCTTTTTAGATTTTTTTTGTCTTCTCCGGCCTCCTCCTGGAGGAGGTTATTTTCCCAAAAAATTATAGAAGTTTTTTTTAAAGTGACATATCCCTTCAATACCTGAAAACAACTTTATCTAACCAACATGGTATGGAGGGATAAAAATAACAGTACTTGTGCAGACGGAGGAAGCATGATTGATGAGTCACACAACCCTGCCCTATTTGAATAAGCTCATTCATCTATGGGAACGCTAAAACAATATACAGACTGGGCTTGAAAAATGCTCACCATCATACAGTAGAAAAATGGATGAATCGTCTGATTCCTGGGTGCGCGCACATGTGTGATTCTAGGTGTCTTTCATGGGAGCCTTGATTCACAGAGATCGTTATTCTATAGAAAAATGCTTGTGTGTCTGTGTGTGTGTGTGTGTGTGTGTGTGTGTGTGTGTGTGTGTGTGTGTGTGTGTGTGTGCGCGCGTGCATGCGCGCGCGTGTGTATGTGCGTGTGATTTGTGAGTTTCAAGACGTCCTTCAGTGGGAGCCTTGATTCATGACAGAGAACATCCCTCACCAGGAGAGGATTTGTGATTCCTTCCATTCAATGAGAGTCACGTGCCCCCTCTCTCTCTCAGTGGAGGGAAACTGCGGAGCATAGCAACAGTGGCTTAGGTCAGGCTGCTTGGAAACCAATGAGAGAGAAAGAATATCAGTGCATTCTCTGCCATGATGAGATCAGACAAAAGAGCACATTGTGCATATTTGATTCACTGCTCAAATGGCAGTGAGGTATCTGTCTGATTTTACATGCAAAGGATATAAGGTTAGGGGGAATTAAGCAGAAGCCCTGAATGAAAACCAAAACACCCCCCCAAAAGATCCATACAGTGTTGTTAACGTAGGCTTTCATGCCAATAAGATCTGTGCTTGGTTTCCACGTCATTGCGTGCGTGTGTGCGTGTGTGCGTGCGTGTGTGCGTGCGTGCGTGCGTGCGTGCGTGCGTGCATGCATGCGTGCGACCGTGCATGCATGCACGAGTGTGTGTGTTTGTGGGAGTGTGTTTGTGGGAGTGTGTTTGTTGCCCGCCACGCTATTTGGACTTCCTGCTTTATAATAATGTTTCCATTGGCTCTGTTTATGTGTTGACCTCCTCTCTTCCTGTTTTATCGGATGCTGGTTGGAATGTGGATCATGGCAACAGAAAGTGCATGTTGGTTAAATCAAATGTAGCCAAACGCGGTGAGGCCAATAAGACCTGAATGAAAGCTGTGGGGCCAATAAGGACCTGAATGAATCAGGGACTTGAGTTATCATCAGCTGTCCAGTTTTGCAACGTTTCATTAGAGTGTAAAAGATTGAGGAATTGTATAGCAAAAAATGAAAAGATTAACCAAAATTCAACTCAACTGCATCCATCACTATTCCAAGTGTAATGATTTACAACTGTCTTCCTTGCCAAAGATGCCCCCAAGATGCACAGTTTAACTTCCATAGTACAAAACCCATAGCATTTCCCATACTAACAGTGGAATCTGACTTAAGAAACAACATCAGACTTCTGGAAAATCATTATTTCAGCATGGCAGTCAACATAGCAGTCAAACCCTTGAACACGAGTATTAGACTAGTTTCCCCCAACAAGCACAGCAACGCCAAGGTTTTTTGGAGTATGTGACTATTGATTCTCCGGGCCGGGATCAATCTGCAAAGCACATGTGTGCAGTACCACACACTAGAGCAGGCTCCATTCTCTTCAGGCTGCTGCACCGGGCTAATGTATAGAGCAGCTGGAGCTTTGGCGCTAATAAGATGGTCACCATGGCTACCACACATCATGAAAGAAATTAACTTTACACTGTGTACAGTTCATCAACATAGTCAGATATATTGACCGGTGAATTGACAAATGGGTGTGTAGGGAAAAAGGATCAGGCAGCTTTGGGAAGGTAAGCAAAAGTACACAACCGTGAGGGGGTGGGAGGCAGCAGCTAAATAGCTTTTCTGTGCGTGTTCTGAGGGCTCAAGAGGGAGCTTCTTAATTAGAATGTTGGTGTGATTCAGCCTGAACGTACAGAGATAGGATTTGTCCATTCTATGTGAGTTTGGCTGCATGGGGCCACACTCACTCATGCGAGTCAGGAACTCTCCGGGTTTGAGTAAAATGGTGACGTCAAATTCCAGGAAGACAGCACTGCCCGGCAGAATTTATGATTCTGTCCTTATCGGTACATAACTCGAGCGGTGCTGAGTCCACTATAGCAGCCATCGCAATGTTCGGCGAGGCGACTCACTTGCCTGAGCTCGCTCGCGGGCACCTCTCGTTGCTTATGCCCGCCAGAAAAGATGTCTCTCCATCGCAGTGACTGGGGGCGTCACCATTTTACCCAAACGTGAAGAGAATTCCATACTCGCCTCACTCATGGATGGCACATGCTTCCATGCTTCCATGGTTTTGTAAGAAAATCCAAGGTTTGATGCGTTTATGGGTCAGATCAGAGATTGGGACAATGAGCAACTGTTTCCTACTCTTAGGAAATCTACCCACACACATTAACATGGTGGAAGTAACTCATACGTACAGTAGTGCCCCCCATGGTTTTGTGTATTTAAAGTGAATGCAGTGTGGCAGAATTCACTTTATTTTAGGGGCTGTGGTCTAGAGCTCTTCACAGGGTGCCCCGATTCCGAAAATACCCGAGAGGACCCGAGACCTGCACATGACGGATCCGTATTTTATCATAATCACTCGGGCTGGGTCAGAATCGGCCGTATGTCCCACGGAACTCGTTCTGTCTATCATTATGTGTAATACACGAGTGGATCCGAGAAGACCCGTACTATACCGTATGGCCGTGTGTGTGTGCGGCACGACCGTGACGCACTGCACTGGTGAAAGACAAATGTAATGAAGTGCTGTTGTGACTTGTGCGATGTAACTTGCGATGTAACTTGTGCAATGTTTTAGGCTGGTTTGGAATAAGATTAGCCAGGCTGATTTGAATTGAAAACACCGGCGTACAATCCAGATTCCTCGTCGTGTCTTCTCAGTATCTCGTAATCTCGGAAATAATTGTCATGGGTTCACTCCACTCAGGCTCGGTGCCGTCATTTGAAAGAATGAGGATCCATTTCGGGTTCGGGACCATTTCTTTGTACCCGTGAAGCTCTGCGGTCCGGAGTTCTTTTGGTTGGTGTCAGTAAGAGACTAATCAGAGAACTAAGCTCATTCTTTGACCTAATCAAACATATTGAATGAGGACATTGTGCTCTATTGAGCACTTTCCTTCTGATGCTTCCAAATGTTGGCTAAACTGCTAAATAGACAAGACCATGTTTAGCAGTCAACGTATGACACACAGGATCGCCCCAGGGATGTATTTGTGACAGTGTGTGTACTGTGTGTGTGTGTGTGTGTGTGTGTGTGTGTGTGTGTGTGTGTGTGTGTGTTGCTTGTGTCTTAGATGTGTTGTTTGCAGTTGATCCTGCTGAACAAGTTGTGTGAGTGTACCTCAGATAAGAGGTTAGACAGGTTATTGCTCAAGTCTGTATCTGCGTGACAAACAAACTTTACTATTATTATTAGACAAGTGCTCATAGTCAGTCTGGCAATGCCAAACTACCAAGAGGTTCGAGAGCCGCGTACCGGCCCGAACTCTAGACGTTCAGGCCGCTGCTAACCTCTAGTATGCTCTAATGCTAAGACAGCAACTTCCATGGATACTGAGCTTCCACAAAGTTCAGAACCGGAAATACTACACTCTGTCAGATCTAAACATGCTTTCTATTTGACCTCACAACTAAAATTCCATTGGGAAAATATAAAGTTTTGAACTCATCAACATCAGCAGTACCAACTACCAAGTACCAACCCCAGTTAATCGTTATCCTCACTACCGTTCTGCAGTTACTCTTCTGTCCTGAGAATGAGTATTACATGCTGCCAATTCCATCTGACAGCAAACCGGCTCCACTATCCTTAAACCTTACCCTATCTATCTCGGGTGTTGTTTTCTTTCAGGTTGTTTTTGTATTTAAAAAAACATCCAGTCCCTCGCTGGTGCTGGACTAAAGGTTGATACAGTGAAGAAGGCAGGGAAGTCCGGGAACAGCTTCTGCTCGACTTTGCTTTTATTATTTTACACATTCTTTTTTACCAACACAACGTTTCGGACATCATGTCATGGCCGAAACGTCGTGTTATATGTCGGTGTATAATAATCACTGTGGAGCAGAAGCTGTTGTGCAGACTTGGTTCTTCTTCACTGTTTTTGTATCTTAATGAGCTTGTTGTATTTTCTTTATAATAGTTTAAATATTAGTGATGATAGTGTTTTCTGTACTGCCTCTTGCAGGGTCTGTTTTGTTGTCTGTTTCCAGTGTTGAGCAATATTACTTAGGAGAGTAATGTGTTACTTATCTATTTACTTATTTTTATACAAAAAAGGGATGTACAAACACAATCTGTTTAGTCAGCTTCTTTTAGAACTGAATCCAATTGTTTTGAATAATAATATTAAGAAGAGTCACAAATCACCCTAAAAGGCTATAAAATAAAGTAGCAATCCCTCTCGACCTTTTAAATTAAATGTTTTCAAGACAACAGCCAACAAATCAAAAAAACAAAAAAGTAATATGTAATATGTTCTAATTTTACAAAGTAAATAGGTATAATATTACTTTTTTGTCAGAGTAATACCTTACTTTACTCATTACTGGGAAAAGTAATAATATTACAGTAATACATTACTAGTAACTAGTTACTGCCCAACACTGCTGTTTTCATAGATAACTCAACTGAATAACAGGGTTGCATCGCCTGAATTGTTTTCAAAACCTGGACCAGGCTAGGTTGTCTTTCAGCTTGCCACATAGTCACTCTGTAAATGGATCACTGTTTAACAACTTACACTCTGTATACTTCGTCGACCGGGATCTCCCAGGGATGCACACTTGGTCCCCTCGTATTTTCCCTCTACACCAAATCTCTTTGCCGAAAATAGCCGATCTACAAGTTTGTAGATTTGCTATTTTCTCACAATGTTCGCCAATTTACATGTAGGCTTAATATGACCCATATATATATATCCCAGTAAGATTCATGTGATTAAGAACGCATTTTAAGCTATAGAGCATCCATAAGGACTGGTGCTCTCCAGAAAGTAAATACAGTACGGTATGATTGAACCTAAAAGCACAGCTCATTACGTCGATAGTGTACCATTTGTACCACTTTTTCAAACATGTGAAGCTTTTCTTCGCATTTAGTTTCAGCTATATTCCTCCAGGCCCCTCTCTGTGTGAAAATGCAAACAAATTAACTTGATTAAATTGTGCTGACAAAGTACAATAATGGGAGGCAATGGGAGAAACTGATGTAGGGGAACACAGGACTTCAATGGGGATCTCCACCAACCACACTCCCATGGCCACATCTGTCCTGCATTAGACATAAGGAACAATGTGGATTGTACAGATCCAGATCCCTTCTTCTTGAGGGGAAGGATTGGGGGAGGGGGAGGTTCACTCGGGATGAAATTACAAACAGAAGTGTATGTATATCCTCTGTGGTTTGACGTAATCTATTAATCTAGTCTTGAACACATTTCCAAAAGAACCAAAAGAAGAAAAAGAGAAGGCTATGGAAGTACCACTCTCATGCATTCTGTTTTTTATGCAGACAATTTAAAGCCACATTATTATTGAGCTAAGAAAGGTAGGATAGATTGAATAGTATGTGAAGACTGCAAAGATCGCAATACAATTGTATATACTGAAGGCATATATGTGAATACAATCTCAGTTTAAAATGTAAAAAGTGATTTGCTAAGCACATTTCAAGAAAGAGAGGGGGGGGGGGGGGGGGCAAAACCGCTTTTAAGTCCCGAGTCTGCCACAGCGAAAAGATAAATTCCACATTATGGACAACAATACCTGTTCATTTTCTAATCTATACTATATTATTCTAAACATTAAGAACAGACTCTGACTGTGTTGTAATTTGCTCACTTCTTTGGTGTAAACAGAGAGAGGGAAATGACTCAACAGTTGCTCAGGAGTGGCCGCGTGATGCAGCCATTATTACTGTATGTCACAATCTAGTCATTAGGCCCCACGGCCGGCATCAACAGGAAGCTGCAGTAGTTCACCTGACACCCACAGAGAGATCTGGTGTTGTAGAAGCTCTCGGTATCAGGTTTACTTCACCAAATCCCTTTACATGATCCCAAAGTCAAATCACCAACTTATTTCCTTTGAACTAAAACCCATCTTGTTGGAATGTTTCTTTTTTATTTCACTCTCAATCTCTGAACTTGTTATACGGTATGCAACAATCCAAAGTTAGCTCACAAACATCAACACTTGCTGTTAACTAGCTCTCAGGTTGGTTGTAATGTATTCCTTGTATCCATGTGACCATGTAAGTGATATCCATATAGTAATGGAAAGCAGATCTCCTGCTGCTGTGTTTTAGCTGCAGTCCATTGGCCATTAATCTGAAACAACACATGCTTCATATCAACAGACCTTTAAACTAGATACACTCTTTGATATGGCCAATGTATCCCCCATACTATTAACTTTTAGCCTGAAGGAAAAAGTCCCCCAACACCCGCAACCCCCTGAGTATTAGCAATCAGTTGGCATAAATGACAATTAGTTCTACATTTCCTATGCCACCAAAATGTGGAACGCCCTACCAACAGTCATTAAGACATGCGAATCCCTTGACTCCTTCAAAACCGCTCTCAAAGGGCACCTACGGATGGCTGCAATTCGAAACTGGCCCCCGTAAAATCTGAATCCCCCCCCCCACCGCCCACCCCTTTTTTCCCTCACTGTATATGTTTCTTTTCCCTTTTTACCTCCATTATGATGAATTCCTGTTCTGTTCTTTGTCTATATAGAAGTGTCTATTTGTACGTCTCTAAATGTTTTGATGAATTGAACATGGTGGACCCTCTTGTAAACAAGTGTAATGCTTAATTGGGTCGTCCACTCACAGTTAACAGCCTTTGTATTGAGTTTGTGCTTGAAATGTACTGTAATTCTGCAAAAATATTTCAATCAATCAATCAATAGGCAGTACATAGACTTTACATATATGTACTGTACCCAGCAAGCACGGTCAGGACCTGGACGAATTAGTGACGTCTCGATTGGGGCCAGATCAAGTCAAACCAAGATTCGACCCAGAATATCACCTGATTTCAACATACATTCTGCCCACTAAGACAGACGTCCCTGGATGAATCAGAGAGAGTCCAATCGAGGCCAGATCAACTTATGTCATATCATAACTAGTCCGATCTGGCCCAGAATAAGTTATATTATTTCAACTGGTGAAGACGTCCTGGAAATGACGTAAAGATCATCCCCATATGGGCTGGGATCTGGCCAAGTCCTGAACGTCACCAGAGTCACCGGACGTCGTCGTCATAACGTCATCATGACGTCATTTGGCTTGCTGGGTAGCTGATCAGCACATTGCACGTGTGAGAAAAAGTCATTGCCGAGTCATTGCGTAAGATGGCACACACGTTAGACAATATTACATCAGTTATGAATTTGCATTTGGACATGTAGAACAAACACAAAATAAAAGAACAGTAATGTGACTTAGTCATAATGAATATAAAGGAAGTTAAAACTGCTCTCACGTTTGGGAGTTTTAAGCTTTAGAGTAAGCTTTAGAGAAGGTTTATACACTTAGGTAGAGATGAGGCTGGCTAATCTCCCCCCATCTGAATTGTGTGCTGTGATGTATGCATTTGACATCTCTGATTTAATGTGGAAGCTGGGCTCCCACTACATAGGGTTAGAGTGCACCCAAACATCTGTCCGGTAACTAGAAATCTTCATGGTCGCACCGGTGCACCTCACAATTATGTGTCCATGTGTGCGTGCACCTAAATATGTGTTGGTGCATCGCTATGAAAAACTTAGGCACACCAGTGCAACCAAATAAAAAGTTAGTGGACTGGAGCCCTGATAAATAATTGGGTTAATTAGAGTCATTCATGGGGGCATTCCCACTTTGAGGCTGGTTTTATTGTCCCAGATGATCCTATAGTGTGATAATAATCAAACATTGTTGATATTTATCCGAAAGAGTACATCCGAGTGGGATGGTATGAGTTGCACATGATAGCGTCTACAAGGAGACAAACTTGAAGTGAATAGGAGGATGTTCGATTTTTGCAAGAAACAACCTGTTATGGGTGCATTAGACAGATGAAGCTTATCGATATGTGGCAAGAACATGGCTATGTACCATATAGCGTGTCTCGTCAGATATATCACAACTGTTCATCCGTTACCACAGCAAGTTTTACCAGCTCCATTGTTTACATCTCAGTCCCCGACCCAGTGGCCTTGTGTTTAGAGCATCCACGCTGAGATTGGGAGGTCAGGGGTTCAATCCCTGGCCGAGTCATACTGACAACTAGGAAAATGGTACCCAATGCTTGCCACTCAGCATCAAGGGTTTTTTTGAGGGGTAAGTCCCTGTGACATAACATGTACTTGTTACCTCATGCTATAGAAACAGGAGATACGCCGTTTCCAAGGCTACTTACTTAAGATTGTTTACATCTGCTTCTGCATGTGATTATGTGAGATGAGATCATCTGAGATGCCACGTTGCTCAGCTGGGCTGAGCAATCACACACTAGACACTATCCTGTAGTGTGTGATGTGCCATATTTTAAAATATGTGGATGTACCATGCTACAAGAGAAGACAATTAGGTGCGGGATGTAACCATTATTTCAAAATCGCTCCCAATTTTAAAACTCCTGTAGTGTGAACCGATCTTTATTCATCCACTGTTATATTCTGTTTTAAGGATCTCAGCAAAATACACATTTTACACTGAGAGCTAAATTAACTCTCTAGATTATCGTCAACTCACAGAGAGTCTACAAATGTAACCAAATGCACACTTTACATTTGTACCATCTCAGAGATACTGTTAGATGAACACTGGGATATTATTGTGCACTGTGTGTGTAACATCCGCCTATTGTTTCATTCATACGGAGCAGAGCACAGAGCTTCCCCACACTGGAAGCTCACATATTACAACACTGCGATGAGTTGCAGCCTTTGGTGGAGGTCATGGTGGTGGGGGTGGGGGGTTACAATATTACGGCATACAAAATTGGAAGGGGGAGGTAGAGCAAACTGCAGACACACATAGGGGCCTTTTGTTGCAGAGGCAGGGTAATGTGGAGAATGTGTCACATGTTCAGGGAGAGAGGAACGCATAAGCGGCTATCTGAGGTGCATTATAGGTACCACGCTTGTGTGTGTGTGTGTGTGTGTGTGTGTGTGTGTGTGTGTGTGTGTGTGTGTGTACACATGTGACCGAATCACATGTGTGAGGTGGTTTGTTGAGAGTCTTGGCAAGGCACGGCGCAAGCATGAACACCTGGTGATGTCTGCCTAACGTTTGACTGTCAGCACCAGCATGCTACTACTGCAAGTTCATTCAGTTCATTCTAGTTAGAACTAGCCTTTCTCTCAGTCCAACTTATAGCTCACCAGTCATCTACCAGACAAGCAATCTTTTTTGAGGCGCGCTAGCCCCTCCTATGCCCGGTTTTGTGTGTCTGTGTGTACCCCATAGTGATGATTTGATTGGCTGAGGGTGTAAAAAGTGAATCCTCACTTTTTTTTAAGTGAGGACAGAAAAGTGAGGACGCCAAAAGTGAAAAGTGTGGTGATGTAGATTTTGACACATTGCAAAAAAGGTGTGGTCATGCCATGCTATCATCCACCAAGGCTGATATTTTGTTGCAAAGAAAATCACACGCCATAAGTACTGGGTGGCTTCGGAAACTTAACACGCCAAATGAAAAACGTTACCGCATTTGGAACTTCGCCAGTGTTAATTTCAGACCCTATCTAAGGATGAATTGTTTTGCTAAAGTTTACCCATTGAAATGTGTTCAATAGGCCCCCTGAACGGAAGCACCATTCTAACAAATACATAGCAAGTGTCTACATTTTAAAGGGGCCGTGGAGCATTGTCCCAAAAGAAAATACTGTAGCAGTCTGAAACTCATTTGCAGGTTTAAAGTTCTGACAAACACGTTGATTCATTTTTAATGTTCATGTGAGCATGTAATCGGTTGAGATAGCATCAATGAAGTCTTAATACAAATTGCAACTTCAGTCTTTGGTATCTTATGGCAATATTGAACCTGACCGCGCTAGGTTGTTTACATGTGAAAATGCTGTCAGACAGCTACTGTATACGATTGCAGAAGTGCTGCTCTATATTTACGAGAGGGATTTAAAAAAAAACCTGTAGTATGCTAGTCATCTGACCCAATTACACCAGTGCGCCAGAGCTAAGGATGAGGTTTCATCTGAGAGCTGCTGCTCTGCTGTGTGTAATTTGACAAAATGTCCCAAAGCTAGCCCATTGGTGGCAGTGCACACACAATCACTGTGGTGTTATCAGCTCTCCTCATAATAACATATTTCTCCCCCATAACATCAAAACATATGCATCTAAACCAGTCACTAATGGTTAGTTAGTTAACTTGACTTTACTCAGGTGAGGACCATTCCATCAAGTTTAAGTCAGGAACAACTGTGGATGAGTGAATCAAATGGCAAAAAATAAAACAATTTGTCTAGAAATTGTGTGTAGTGTTACTATACTTCTAACATGCATTTTTCCATTTAGTTGAAGCTCTTATCCCGAGCATATTTTAGTGAGTAAGGAGGGAGTAGGGAATTCACTGAATACTACTGACAGGACACATGGCAATAAGGGAAGGGAATTGAACGTGCAACCATGCAGTTCCATACCATACCAGTGAGCATACCATAGTATGGTCACTCTAACTACAGGGTTGTGTTCATTTTGACAGCAAATTTTTATTTAGTTTAGTCATAGTCTTTTGAATAAGTTTGAAAAGTTTTAATCTAGTTTTAGTGGACTAAATAAAATACATTTTGGCAGGCCTTGAAATGGCAGATTTTACACTTGGTTGCATGCTGAAAATACACACGCTCACAGCACGTCGCAGCGCGACATGTTGTGAGCTTGTAGATCTGCTATTTTCAGAGTGCAACACATGAGGGCAACCAAACATAAAATGACATGTCTTTTAGTTCTACTGGATCTCTTCTCCACTAGTCCCTCCCTAACATTTAGTCTAGTTTTAATTTGTTGACGAAATTGTCAAAATATTTACAATTACGTTTGTGTCATCATAACTTAGTTTTTATTAAGTGTTTATTTTATTTTCATCAGTGGTCGAAAAGGTAGTCGAACATTTTTCATCATAGTTTTATAGTTGACGAAATTAACACTGCGTACAGGGCCACCCTGCAGACTCCTATTCCCCATTCAGGATTTACAACCTCTAGTAGTAGCCTCCTTGTTCTTATCATCAGAGGAAAATACTAAACAGGGCTTACTGAGCCAAGTAGTATGTGGGGGAAACGCACACTTGAGATAGTGCCGTATTTCTCGGTCTGTTTCGAAGAGTAGAAACGTGGCTCAGCAAGTGCTCATTTTGATTTACAAGCCTGTTCCATATCTTTCCTCCTTCTCTCTCTCTCTCTGCTCGGGCAAAGCTCCAGTCCATACCCATACATCCCAGGTCTGAACCTGAGAGCTTTCTCCTTCTCTCTCTCTCCCTCTCTCTCTCAGCAGCTGTCGTTATCAGTAAATGTCACGTACGGCTGCCAAGTCACGCCAAATAGACCCTGTCCACCAAAGCGGCTCTCCTATTTCACTCGCTCTCTTTGGGGATAACAAAAACACAGAGTTCTGCACACTGGACTTTGCAGGTGGAAAATAAAAAAGGGTAATTTCTATAGGAAGGATGAAATACAAACATGAACATAATAACAACTTCATTGTCCACATTGCTTTTGTACCAGAGTACCAAACGTCTTGAAACTACATACCAATGCCAGTGAGTTGATATACTACCGTATATCAACATATCACAATTTGCGTGTAGAAGAGAAAACATTTAAATCATACTGTTAATTTTGTAATTGTGGCAGTGGCTGTAAAATGTATGTATTTAACTAATGCCCCTCAAACGGGATCAGTGTTGTAAAACAACACACAGCCAAATCCTCCTGTGGTAATGTAACTCTGTCAGTGTAAGAAGTGACCTCTAAGGGGAGCCGGGAGTCCACCCTGACCCTCGGGCTCCACACAGCAGCACTAAACCGACTGACCGAGTTGTAAAGGTCGGCAAATAAGAGGACCCTATGTAGCTATAGGCTGTGTCTGTGCATCTGTCTAGTTCTCTACAGCAGGAACTTTAACAGCCAGGTTCAGAACAGCTCAGGGCCAGCCAATCACATGCCAGCAGCAAGACCAAACGAAAGAGGAAGTGGATGAATAGCAGCAGGCACAGAAGTAGAGAGGAACCTGAAGAGTAATTACAGGGCAGAAGTCTGTACGAGAGGCTCTGAGAGAGGGAGGGACCCGGAAGAAAAACACACACATGCATGCACACACGCGCGCGCACGCGCGCAGAAGGAGCAGTGACAACCAGCACTGCAGAAACAAAAGGCTCTCAACTATTGGAGGGAAAGATGACACAATGATGTCATTTTCTGGGGATTCGGTTCAAGCAAGAAGCATATTTCATCAATTGAAATAAACACTGTGATTCCCCAATGGAAATTGGGAAGAAAGCTAAAATTAGATCAAAGACCATAAGTAATAGAATTTCCAGCAGGCAGTTACTGTTCACTGTAACCGCTGCAATTCCATGTTTCTGGTTTAGTTTAGTGCTCTATTTCCAGAACAAAAATAGACCTAGATGTGGAACACACTTTTAATGAAAAGTATCAACAGAATGCTGCCAGTAACTCAATTGTTGTAGGGGAAGCTTAGTTATGCTTAAAATATTGTGTAATTGTTGTGTTTTGTGTGCGTGTGTGTGTGTGTGTGTGTG
Source organism: Electrona antarctica (assembly GCF_951216825.1). NCBI lineage: Eukaryota > Metazoa > Chordata > Actinopteri > Myctophiformes > Myctophidae > Electrona > Electrona antarctica. The sequence goes on along the minus strand of NC_136809.1, from coordinate 29,181,396 downwards.
TGTGGGGGGGGGGGGCACACATATGCGTGCACTCAGCTGGGAACTCTGGCTTTGTTCTAGGTTAGCAATTTTTTTTTTTGGTCAGGGGGTGTATCTCTCTGTGACAAGCTGCTTGGCCCTGGTCGATCTCTGTTAAACTCTGGAGTGTCCCAGTGGAACTGGAGCCACTCTGGCTGGCTGCTTATAGCACTACTTGGTTACAGATTAACAGCCTCCACTGAGGGGGGCAGACAAAACAAAAATTGGTCACACCTATTTCTCATGGTTCTATTTCTTACACCAAATATTGTGTGCATATACTGCCAGTTGGCCAAGAAGTAAATCCCCAAATATGTTGATTTGTTTATTCATATTTAGAGAATTCATATTTTGCAAAATATGGGCATCATCAATATGATTTTGAATACTACAACACTACATGGCCCATGAATGTTCAAACGAGCTTAATTATGTGTTGTTATTTGTGATGCAACATATATATATATGCAATTCAAAGATACAATCAGAAATACACATTTTAGTCCTTTATTTTAATCCACAAATTACAATTAATTTTACAGGGAAACAAATATAACGGGGTTGACAGTTCATTGACCTAAGTGCCTATAACAGCCAAAACAGAGCTGAATTTGGCAAGTTGTTTGGCTTTGCTCTTTGTCATGCCAGCTATTGTTAGGCCACTCAGGTCAGTTTATGTACATGGCCCAGGCTTCCAAATATATCACACACACACACACATACGCACGCACGCGCACACGCATGCGCACACGGACACACACACACACACACACACACACACACACACACACACACACACACACACACACACACACACACACACACACACACACACACACACTGTTCATGCATGGACTTTATAGAAAATATTGTTTATTTTGTTTTTACGTCCAGAGAGTTGGAGACCCCTGTCCAGGACAGGCTTCAGACACGCCTCCTCTGGAGACTTGGCTCAGATGTGAACGCATTTGATTTGGCGTTTGAAATCCGTTGCGACCACATGCCCTTGCTGATGTCAACCCCAGGCAGGGTTCGAACTCACAAGCTTTCGCATGAAAGGCATTATGCTCAATACCTAATAGAAATATGACTAAATATCTAAATATTGAATCAAGCAACTTAAAAACTGGGGTTTACACAAAAGGAAGTAGAAAGTTTCACCAGAAGTGTTAAATGCATCATAATATATATATGCGTTACAGTAAAATCAAGGTGGGTGCCCATTGTTCCGGCACGGGAGGCTGCTGTACATGCGTGCACTTGCCAGGCTGCCAGCAGTATATATAGTGCCAGCATTATATAGTATGGCAGATATAGAACTGCTGACTATTTGAACCTATGCTGTCTTTCTGCACAACATTGAAAAGATAGCCTAGCCCTAATTCTAAGTCAACCGAAAAAAGCCTAAATGTAAAATGTATATGAGTAATTTGAACAATCAACAGTCCACCATTCATTATAAGACTTTTAGGCGTTGCCCAAATGCCAGAAAAAATACTTTCAAAACACAGATCATATAGCTGGCTTCTGGCAATTTCACACGTGCACACGACACCTTTCAAATCCCTCTACACAAGACCCACCCATTGTTTTCTGTGCTCCTACTTTACTTCATCCACCTGCCATCAGGCAGCTGGCTGCCAAAGGCTGTGCTGGATCTGTTGACAATGAGAGCAGCTCTCTCAGGCAGCCCCGTAGCAACTTGGCTTGTTAGCTCTCAAACCCCAAGCTTGTGGATGGCTGCTGTGGGTCTTGGAGGGGTGACTGACATAGGAGGGACAATTGTTATGCCAGCTAGCCAGTCAACCAGCCAAGTACATACACCAGGACATCAGTCATCCAGCAAGCCACATAGTGTGCGAGTAGATAGTGTGAATCTATTTTGTGTCCGAGCATAGACATGGCAATGCCTCTGATTGGCCTACCGACACTTCCCGTCTTGACTGTCCTCCGAGACGTGACATTACTCCGTGGTGAGAAATAATAGAGAATGACAGCTTGGCAGGCTAGAAGAGGCAAACTAATATTGTTTGCATTGATTGAATAATTTATTCTAAATAAAGTGTTAGTGTTGAGTATCGTGTATTAATCTAATTATCGTAAACTAATACTATTATACTAAAAAGGATAAAGATGAAGGGAAAAGAGACCTTTTTACAGTACAATAATGTTTCAAGTTTACACATACAAATAAATTACACAATAATCAACACAAACACTTTATTTAGAACACACCCAAATCAAATCATATTACGGCGTACATGTTCAATCAATTATTCCATCAAAGCAAACGGCATAAACAATATTAGTTTGGCTCTTCTACAAAAATAAAAGTTACAATTTACAGTTGTATCATACCTACCGTATTATTTCCCACCACGGAGTAACCTCACATCAGTCTATCCAGCATAGCTAAATCCACCTCGGAGGACAGTCAAGACGGGCAGTGTCGGTAGACCAATCAGAGGCAGGTGGGGCGTTACCATGTCTATGCTCGGACGCTAAATAGATTCACACATGTGAGTTAGCTAGCTAGTCTGCCTCAGTGACTAAAACAGAAGTATAGCTCATCCATGCTTGAGGCGGAAATAAATATCAGAGGTTGCATGAACCACCTTTAGTTTGACTGGACATGATGCCACTGCTGCCAGACCCGAGTCTAGGTCCGCTTTGCCCCAAATTATCCTGTGTTTATTGTCCTGGTGAGCGCCGTTGACTTGTGCTGCAAAAGAGTGCCAACTCCTTCTTATTTTTTTCTTTGTCATATTGCTTTTATTCCTGTCCTAAATGGGCAGTCTATGAAAAGGGTTGAGGAAATGGGGAAACGCGTTTATAAGAAATCTCAGAGTTTAGCTGAATTTAATAGAAACCATCCTTTTCCTCATGAGTGAGCATCTGAGGTCTGTAGGTACATCACAAACTCAGTGACCTTGTAAAAAAAAATAGCAACTGAACCAACCCAAAACTCAAAGATGAATGAAGTTTTCATCTAGTATTCCTGTCGGTCAGGCACAGCAGGTGTCCTATTTAAATTCCCTCACAGCAAACCAGCCGCAGTCTCCTGCCTACAGTACCCTGACAGATGGAATACATTTTAATATGTGCAGAGTAATCTGTTACATATTAGGTGACATTATACTTCTAACTAATCCCAACTATATATGAATCAATTAACTATAGCACTATGGACTGTTACACATTGATGAGTTCACTGCTCCAAACTTCAATAGCTGCTACTACTATAAATGTTGCATGGTCTCCATCTTGTGGTGAAATCCCCCTGCTTTACTACTTGAATATGATACTTTTCAGGTGGCAGAGTGGATAAAAATGTATATTCAATGTTCATGGTTGTATAATGTGGGTGGAAGGTTTGTGATCATATGATCATCGATAACCAACAGGCAGACTACATACAATCGTATATTCACTTCCACTTTGTTCCCAGACATTTGGGTTTGTATAGATGTATGACAATGCCTGATCACAACCAAGCTGTAATGGCTTCCAGATGTGATAATCAGGCTCAATGACGGAGCAATATTGTGCCAAATGAAACATACCATGTGGCCTGTTATTTATTCGTCCCCCACCCCCACCTCGGCAGCAATGCCTATAGTGATCCTATAGTGTGTTCACACACTAACAGGAGAAAGCTTTCGTGGGATTTTAAAGCTGGATCCAATTATGTTTTCAAAGGTTCGGTGCCATGTTTTTCTTATCTGGCCATAGTGGCTTGGCGTCTGTGTCCTATAGCCTCTCCCAGAGCTCTGTGTATAAAAAGGACATGAATTCCTTGTTTCAAGTATGCACAGAGACGTCTTTTGAGACTTTAAAACTTTAATCCTAGCATCCCTATTCTCAGGGAATTCTTTTCGCCGATGATATTTAGTGTAGCCCATGGGAATACGGTCAATTAGTATAGGGTTCATGGGAATATGGCCAACCAAGTATAGGGTTTAAGTGGTTAGTGCATTCATTTAAATGTAGTTCATTATTCAGAATGATGCAGATACTCCATCATTAGCATTTCTGAGAGCATAAAAGAAGGTGGATATTTATTGGACTGAGCAGAGCCTAGACCAACTTTAATGAAAAGGCTCCTTTCATTGCCAAAAATACTGTGGTGGGGCATTTTCCAAAAGCACACCCACCGGCCATGCCTTTATATGAAGAGTTGAAATGTGCACATGAATCATCACTGGAAAAGAATTTGACTCATGACATCATGTCACCTCAGATGTCTGCTATAACCTCAGCCAGGTGCTTCCTCTTACCCTGTAACTAAACTAAAAAGAATAGACCTTCTCTCAAACTCTTTTGGACTCTATTGTAGAGCTAGCATGTGCAAGACTTTAAATCAGTTGTGGTTAGGGAAGGGTACTGAGAATCAATGGGCCTCATGCGCCAATAAGTTCCTAACTTTTCCTCTTACATTTCTTCCTAAGTGAATTCCTAAGAGAAGTCCAGTCAGATTCATGAAACGTTCTTAAGTAGGCAGAATTGTTCGTAAGCATGTTCTTATGATGATGAATCCAAATCCTCGTAACTTGAAGGGGTGTGCCAGTTCGTTCAAATTATCATAGGTAGACGCCCCATATATCCTAATTAGCATCCTAATTACCATAGGGAACCACCCCACCAATCCCATATAAGGCATTGGGAATTCACTTTCCTACCTGTGTTCACCCAGGTGGGTGTGGTTTTGCATGACTCCATGGCCTTGCCTGCAGTCACACCTGTGTGTGATTGCAGCACACAGAAATCTCAGGACCTCACACATAGAAATAAAGTTGAGTGAAGTCAAGAATACCTAAACTAAAGTCTAAAGATGGTGGAACACCAAACTCCAAACATTAAAAATCAATAATACTGTGGAGGTACTGAACTGAACAGAAATTTTCATATTTTCAATATTTTCGATATTCATGAATGTATTTTATTATTTATCTCACAATAGTCAACTTGGGGGGGGGGGGGGGGGGGGGGGGGGTGGCGGGGGGTTATGTGGTGGGTATGGTGCATTTGTTTGGGTTGGGTTGTAAACTCTAAACCAGTGGTTCTCAAACATTTTCATGTCAAGGACCCCCAAATTGACATGCATTCTGCAGACCCCCATATGAAAATATTTTCTGCTAGGGAAATGCTTTGAAGATTTATCAAAATGTTTCGAAAATAGCCGATCTACAAGCTCAAAATGGGCAGTAATGGGACGCGTTTGTGAGCTTGTAGATTGACTATTTTCAGTATTTTCAAGTATAAAATGGGATTAAAGTGGTAAAATGTTCCATATTTTGCTGTGGACTGCCTGGAACTTCCTCAAGGACCCCTTGAGGTCCTCAGACCAAACTTTGAGCATCATGCAGATGGCGCTGTTTTTCCTTTATGTTTTCAGATTGCACTTAAGAACGAAAAAGGCACCCTAAGAGTGCTCTACAGTGTGCGTAGATTCTGTTCTTACCTACGAACAAATCACAGCTAAGAAAAGATTGAGGGATCCCAAAACCTTCTTAAAAATGTCCTAAGTGGGTCTAAGAACAGATTTCCTCTTAAGAACTTCTTAAGAACGGTTGGCGCATGAGGCCCAATGCTCTTTTGGAACCGGTACATGATTGGTCAGAACTAAAATAACAATAGGCTTCTTGACAAAGGGGACTGCTATCTGTATTTTGCCTTTAGGCACTATTTATCGTAATAGACATATTCCTACCCGGACCCTATATTACAGCACACAACCTTCCTGTTTACATTCCATGCAAGTATGGCAGACAGGTCGAAGCGCTCGAAAGTGTGAGCTGGGGGGGGCAATACCAGCACCGTAATGAAACACACAACCACAAACAATACAGAAACCGTGTGCATCTGTGTGTGTGTGTGTGTGTGTGTGTGTGTGTGTGTGTGTGTAAATTACTGGATAGCAGTGGATACAGTAGCCAGTTCTAGACCAGATATGAACACTGAAAACACTGACAAGTACTGCAGAAAGTCTGGAGACTTGAGGTTACATTATCAGTCAAACCAACCCCATCAGAATCAGACAAGCCAAAATAACAGTAAATAACACATAAAGTAATAAAACATTAATACACTAATTGAGTGACCATTTCTGCTAGACTTCTCACTGCATTCAAAATCAATAACATAACTTTGACAAAAACATTGATATTTAGTTTGTTTTGCAAGTTTCAAAACACTGTAAGTTGATTTTCATACATGAAATAAAGGGGATGCAGTGACTTCCTCAAAAATTGTAAAACCACAGACGGTATGCTTTATAAAAATTCTCATTAATAAAGCAGCATGTTAAGTACTGTATACCGTGAGTCATAGGCAATAGGCTAAACATGTTAGCTAGACCACTTCATGGTCCTTTAACAACTTGGAGTGGGCAGGGAACAATGTGAATAAAGCATTTAAAGGGCAATTGAGCCAATTTTTTCTATCTTTCTATTGTATTTTGTATTTATTGTATTTTAGTACACTTCACGTCCCCTTCACATCCATGAATCTACATTTACTCTCTTCTCTTCCTTCTTAGGCTTCGTACACACCTTTCGGACACACAGATCTGTCCGACCGACCACTGATTACATTTTTATGATTTGATGCCTCCATGTCCCACAATGCTTTGCGCGATTTGGGCGGTGCTACGACACGCGGAAATAGATGCACATATGTTCAGTGTAGTTTTCTTGACTGCAGCAGCAGCTAGCAGTAGTTTGTCGAGGCCGTTTTTCACACTCAAAGTTCACTTAGAAGGTCCGGATCAAGGACCAAGGACCAAATATTTGCATTTTGATTTTGGTCCGTTTGGTGTTCACACTGGACTTTGTAAAGCGTACCAAATATGTAAACAAATGACACGTGGACATGTTAAGCGAACCAAATAGTGAAAAAAGAGGTCATTTTACGACGGAGGGAAAAATAACATGAGGGGGTGCGGGAAATCACTGTCTACAATTTTTGGGCGCACAGAGAGAAGAGAACAGCAACATGAATCATGATTGCAGCAACAACTTGAAATTGCATTAATTCTTAATAATAATTATTGTATTAGCCAAATAATACAACAGATGAACAGAGGAGCAGGTGTTTGAACAATAATGTGCTTGCTGCTGGTGCATACAATTCACCGGAGACGTATAGCCTACAACAAAGTATCCCCGAATCCCAATAAAAAGGACTTTTCTTCCATGTGTGCACCTTAACCTGATTCGATATAGGCCTATGTTATTTCTGCGCATCAAATCGACGGGCAAATTTCCATGTCATCTTATGGTTTAAACTTGAAGCCGTGCTGGTCGCTTCAAGTCAGAACAGCTCCGCTGCAGTTGACCTATATCACGTCTTTTGCTATAGTGATGTAATCAATTAATCATTTAGGACCACCTGTGTAGCTTATTTAACATTTGCTCCATTGGCTCTTTATGCGTGCGGCCGTGCGCTAGAGCGAGACAGGATGATTTTAAATATTTCTCTGTCTGCGTCTCTCCCATAGAGCTATAAAATATATCGGGTCTCTCCCCCCACATGTGCGCGCGTTATAACTTTGCGTGGTGGCGGTGGCGCATGCTTAAAATAAACAGATCTACAAGCTTACATCGTGTACCATACCGTAAGTACCATTCGTGTCGATAACTTGTACATCTGTTATATTTGCACATGTGAACCTCGTACGCTGCCATTTCTACTCTAGGCTACTCATAGACATATATGCGTCTACTATTAAAATCAATAGTGATCCCCGTAAAAAAGCTTTTAGAACTAATTATTAATGCAGCCTCACAACTGCCGAGGCCCGACGGCTATTTTGGCTATCGTCCTGTATTTCTGTATATAGAATAGAACTTAGTACCAGAGTCATTGGACTCACTCACTGGAGACAGCCGTGCGCAACTTGGACTCTCCAAGTTACGCACGGCCGTAGCCAAAAGAAGACATACAAACAAGCGATATAATAGTCTGTCACGTAACTCAGAAGACTACAGCCTAAACCCCACCCAGTGCTGTCAAGAACGGAAGTTCTCTCCTATTAGTTGGCGGTTAAAAACCACCCTTCTGTCCGATCTGAAGTCCCACCCTGTTCGTTGGCTGTTTTGACTACAAGGTGTCCGATGTGTTTGTTGTGCCCTCCGCCCCCACATCGGACAGGTTTGTCCGATCAAACGACGTGACTCCCATTGAAAATGAATTGGAGCAGCAATCAAATAGCAATCAGGCATCGCACACGGACCAAACATTTGTTCTTTAGGTGTGTACGCAGCCTTAGTGTTTCCTACCATTTTAGAAGATTAACATGTCATAAACTCTAAGAGATTTTTACCAGCTGCTAAGCTGGTCATAGAATGCCTATGAAACTTAGACGACCTGACCGACACCGGTAGTCCTACTGATGAGTGTGTTGCCAAGTCCGCTTATTTCCAGCCAAACTTGAATTGTTTTTTTCCTCACAGTTGCTTGACTCATTTTTGGAGGTTGGTTAGCTTATTTCTGTCACGACAGTTGGCAACACTGGCAACCATACTGAGTACCATCAGTACTTCTGATTGCTGATTGGCTGCCTTGTCTCCAGCAACAACCTATAACACTCGCGCCGACATCCGCGGGGACCCCCCTTATCCGCGGACCCCCACACAGACTATTGCGGACCCCCGCGTCGACCTCCACGGGGACCCCCGCGCCGACCTCCGTGGGGGTCCGCGGTATTCTGCGTGGGTGTCCGCGGATAAACTCAATAAACTCTGAGACTGTACAAATGGACCCAAAAGTTCATTTGTACAGTCTCAGAGTTTATTGTTAGAAAAGGGTCCTTTGGTTCCATTTGTAGTAGGATAAGACTACACTAGAGTCACCTGGACACATCCTGTTGTTGTTTCCACACACATTAAATACAGATAGACACAGATATTTACATTTCATAGCACAATTCTGGAGATATACGGCAGCAGCTGGTTATTAATTCATAATGTATGAATTATTGTTTCCTAATACTGTACATAGTCTGGAATATGCCCTAGTTGCTCAAGCAGTACACTGTGCTGACTGTAGTCAAGGTATCCTGGGTTTCAGTTATCAAATTGTTGCTGTCGGGCAGAAACCAAGTCTGTCTGTGGGTTTTAAAAGTATTAAATCAATGAAACGTGTAACAAGACCGTGACTAAATAATAACAACATTGGATCCATTGGAACACAGGTTCTTTTTTTTTGCATTTCTTGAAAAGTAACAGTTTTGACCCAGCAGCTGAGCTGCCCTCAAATATATTTTTTAAAAAGAATCCAGAATGTTCCAAGGGCTTTCCTACTCCTTGAGTATCTGCAGAGGAGCTGCTCATAACTATGATGGATTAGATTGCGGCTCTACTCGGGGCTCCATGCACTGTAATTGTTTTGCAGATGCTGCGGATGTGACATGCATTAATAATTGAGGGTGGCAACCAGAAATCAATGTCATCACTGGAATCTATATTTGCTACAGGCAGGAGCGGGGACAAAGAAAGCAAGACAGAAATACGTAAGGAAAGGAAGAAAGAAAGAAAGAAAGAAAGAAAGAAAGAACCGTGAATTGAGAGCTTGCACAGTGTGCTCTTTTTTAGAGGTTATTTTGTGTAGCACAAAATTATGAAAGGTCTATAGCGAGCTTACCCAACACTATCATATTTGCCCTGGTTTTGCTTACAACCAACCTAAGGTAGTGTGGCATTAAACTAACCCTATTTTCGCCATGCAATATGCCTTATCCCTAAACTTCTTTGCCCTTTTTTCCCCTTTTTTTAACTATTTTTTTTTTTATTGTTCAACCAACCAATCTACAACGACACGTTGTGAGCTTGTAGATTGGCTATTTGAACTATTCAAAAGAAAAAAGAAAAAAAATCTAAATAGTAAAAAAGGCTACTGGTTACTATGGGCTTATTTTAAAATAATAGAAAACAATATTCAAACTTCAATTGCAACATCAATATTGTTGCACCATGTTGCAAGTTCCTCCTCATGGCATGCTCAGGTGTGCTGGTGAAATGGAATGGGGTCATCCCATGTTCCCCAGGTTCTGTTCCCCACTCACCCGGCCCCCCAAAAAAGGTTCTATGTTCCCCGCTCAACCAAAAAGAGGTTCTATGTTCCCCACTCAAAAAAGGTTCTATGTTCCCCACATAACTAAGAAAAGGTTCTATAAAAGGTTCTATGTTCCCCACTCAACCATGGAGGCTGTGGACAGTTCAGAAGTTAACATGTTATTAATGAAAAAAAGGGGAAAAGGGGAGGAGCCTGACAATGTGATCAGTGTGTATCACTGGTAGGCAAGGAGTGTTCCCTTAATGATTAGGTAAGCAGAAACATGTTTTTCCCCTGTAAAAGTGGAATGGAATGAGGTCAGTGTCCAGCCAACAGACGTAGACACGGGCCATTGTGTGATGCACATGGCTGAAAAGAATTAAGAAGACTTCAGGACAAAAGCAAAGATGCCCTTCTCCTTTGCAGAGGAAAAGCCTCTGCAAAGTTTTCCCCCGGTTTGTGGACAAAGTACAGTCCCAAACACAGCTGCCTTGGGTGCGTTATGTATGTTTTGGATATGCTGAGCATGCAGAGAATGCTGCATCTACCCCCCCCCCCCCCCCTCCTCCATTCACACCATGATTCTAGGTCTATTATATTATTCTAGTCTTCAATATAGAGGCTGGTTCTAATTACTTAGAGGGGGGGGGAAGATAAACTACTGCATGATGTGCATCATGTGCATAACTTAGTCATGTTTTGTCTGCCCCAAGACATTTTGTCTGACGAGTCAATAATAATGCTAAATTTAGCACCAAACTGGTCTGGATAATAAGACTTCGACAGCCACAGGAATTTGCTTTTCAAAAGGGCATGATCAGAGCACAAGAGATGGAAAGTAATGTGTTTTGGGAATGGTGGACAGCCTATATAACTTTCTACGTCTGACTGAGAAGAGTATATGTTGAATTTCAAAACAACACACTCCCAGGCTTAGATTTCCCACAGGGGCCATACATACCAAACTATATTATGTGCTTTAGAGAAAAGTGTTCAAAATATGATTGGAGAGTTATTTTATTCTCTTCACCCAATGAAGTACCTGAATGAAGGCCTGGGAGCTGAACAAGCTCAACAAGATCACAAAGAAGGCCAGTTCTGTTGTGGGCCTCAGAATGGAGGGGCTGCAGTCAGTCGCAGAGAGGACAATTAGGGACAAACTGATCTCCATACTGGCTAACCCCTCCCATCCACTCTATGGTGACTTGCAGGACAGAGTCGAGCACCTTTAGTCATAGACTCACTTTCCCTCCGAAAATGAACACAGAGCGGAATAGATTCTCCTTCCTGCCAACCGCCATCAGACTATACAACACATAAGAACTTTCTCCCCCAATGCTTATGGTCCTGTGTCTGTGGTCCTTGGTCTTGTTGTGATAATTACATGATGCTGCTGTAACGTATCAATTTCCCTGCTGGGATAATAAAGTACATCTCATCTCTCATCTCATCTCTATTGTAAATCCATGCTGTCCTGGATTAACCTCTCATCTCTGCTCTTATCTCCTCTCTCGCTCCGATGGCCACCCACACTGGGTTAAGGTTGAGGTGAATCTAATTTTGTGACGGGTCCATGTTGCCATCTGATATTCACATGGGGTCAAGTGTAAACACATTTGCTCTACTGACCCTTCCCTTGTTGCCTCTATGCCCATAGCGATGAGTGCACCACTTGGCCGAGTTACTACTTCCCACCGGTGGGAATTTTGTGTAATGTAGAGAGTTACTACGGCGTTTGTAAATATTATGTTTTGAGACGGCTAGTGTATGTGGAGTATTCCACTTTGTGAGAAAGTTTTTATTATTTTTTTATCTTCTACTTTAGTTTTAATCCAAGACTATTTCTCTTCATCCATAACAACATTACCGGTATATCACAATCATTACATGTTATCTAATTCATTATCTTGATAGTAAGCAAGCATTAATTATCTTGATAGTAACCAAGCATCTCTTTTGCTCTTTCTTTCTGTGTCTGCAGGACGCACAGAGGGCAGCCCTGTGGATGGACTCAGAACAGGCCAGATGGAAACAGAAACGGCCAGCCATGAGACAGAAGAAAGTCTGCTATTAGCACAATTCAGCACAGCTCACACCCCGACAAACAACCTGATCACCGCCACTGCTACCAAACTTCATAATGGAAGCCAGTCTCCCATTTTGCAGATCAATGGGGATGCAAACTGGAACCATTACATTAAGCCAGGCATGGGGATCAACCCCATGAAGCGGCTGAGGGAAAACTGCAGCAGCAGCCCTGCCCCGGCAGAAGGGCTGTTCGATCAAGGGCCCTTTGTGATGAATGGGGAGCTGAAGCACACGCTTGGCAACCACCAGTCCCTACTAGTGCACCAGTCCAAGAAACTCAGAGTGGATTCGGAAATAAAAGGAGTAGACGAGGAAATGAGCTCCAGTCTGATGGACGATTTCCCAGAGCTGACAAAGCCGACGGATTTTGACTGCAACACCCTGTCGAAGGAAACCAAAATTGATAAGAGGAATTGTAATTTCCCAAACGGGGATATTTTCTCTCTTTCTAGGAATAAGCAATGTTCAATTCCCAATGGTGATGTGGCATCGCCCACTTCGATGGATGACTCTCCAGGTGATCTTTTGGAGAAAACTCTGTCTCAGTATTACCCTGAGCATGTTTCCATTGCACCGCAAATGTCTGGGCCACAGGACGATACTGTCAACAATTCACTGGCCAGTGAGCTTCCAGGTCAAGGTGCTCAACCTGACCCACTCACCTCAGGTTTTTCCCCTTCTGCTTCAGTGCCTGCCTCAAAGCAACAGCAGCCTGGGGCGGCACAAAATGATCATGGCAGAAATGGTTACAACTCTAACCCCTACATGGTGAATGGATACTCAAACATTTACAGAGCAGATCACCGTCAACATCAACAGCAACATTACTCCGGTGAGTGTAAAGAATCCTTGAATCAGGTGGGCCACACAACTGGCATAGCTCCACCTACTGTCAACAGCTCACAGCAACAACATCATAATGGCTCTCAGTGTTATCCAGAGGACCCACACTCCCAAGGTGTGTATAGGAAGCCGAGCCAAGAGTATAGTCAGAGCTCCTTCCTTGAAACTAACACTACTCATCTCCAGACAGGGGATGAAGATGGGTTTGGACCCTTTCCCAATCCTGGGTTACAGAGGATGGGTCAAAATAAGGAGTGTGCGTCCGAGTCTCAACATCAGCTCCAAGGCTCCAACAGGAGTCTTCAGTATAGGATCCAACCGCCACAACCACCACAACATGCTGATAACTTGTGTAGAGCTGATGGTATGACAGCGTCCATGGCCCCAAACTCTCATAACCAACCTGATATAGCCAGCCCTCAACAGACACTGCACCATGCTGGCCAAGAGAATGGGATGGGCAGCCTTCCTCAGCAACAATCTAATTTATCTGGCCCGGCTCCTGCACGACAGAGGGCCTGGATCGACTTGAATGCCTCCCTACCCCAGCAGCACTGTGCTGGCGGTGCTACACTGCCACAGACACAACAGCAGGACATGTGGAGAAGTTTGCCTCCCAGGTCGCAAACCGAGCAGCAACAGACAACGAACACCCATGCTCACGGCCAGCTGCGGGAGCCGGGGCCAGTGCAGAGATTTCAGGCACAGGGAGGATTCACAGACAACATCCCAGGGTCTAACAGCTTCCAGCAGCAACAACAACAACAGCAAGACTGCCTGCCAGGCCAACCGCCTTCTGCTCCAGTCCAGCACAACACTGCCCCTGAGTGGCAGCAGTCAAACTCTAAAGCCACTCCGATACAACAGCCTCAAGACCATCCACAGCAATGCAGCCTATCTCAACAGCAGCAGCAACAGGTGGACAGCCGCTACCGCAGCCACATGCAGCCAGAGCACTTATGTGATGATGATCCTGACCTGCAGGAAATTCTTTCCCCTGGATTTTTACCTCAGCAGCAACAACAGCACTGTCAACAGCAACAACACCACAATCAACAGCAGCAACGTCCACTTTCCCACCCACCTCAGTTTGAAGGTCAGCAGCTTTCATCTCCCACTTACAGACCTCACAGTCAACCTCCACCAGGTCAGCATCAGCAGCTTCAGACAAGCAACCAACCTCCGAGGAATAATCCCACCCAGTCCGACAACATCCAGCAGCCCCAACAGGGTGACCACCCGACATCCAGCTACGGCAAGACAATGGAGATGCAACACCAACATCAGCAGCAGCAAAGGCAGTACGCTCCCAACTCAGGCAGCGGTAACCTCAAGCAATACCCACCACAGCAGCCTACAACTCCCAGCCACCAGCCCAACCACATGGATTTCCCCCAGACCCCCAAACAAGCGCAACCTCATTTACCACAGGGTGCTTTCAGCCAGCAGGTGCCAGCGCAGATGTATCCTAAAGCTGAACCACAGCAGTATCAGGAGTCGTGTGCTCAGCATTTCCAGAGGGGACCCCCGTTACCTCTAGGACCCCCAGGGGGTCCCCACACAGACTTTCAGAAGCATGCAGCACTACGGATGCACCTGCTGCAGCGCCAGGAGCGCCAGGGCCCTCCTCATCCACCCCAGAGCCCAGGTGAATTCAAACATGGACTGAGGGCTGTGAAAATAGAAAACGAAGCCCAGTTTGAAGCACCAGGGTTGCAGCAACAGGAGCAGACATTGTTACAGCAGCGAGAGATGGGCATGGGTGGTATGTACATCAAGCAAGAACATCAGCAATCAATGTGCGAGCAAAGCAACAGGCAAAGGAGCATCCTGGCCAGTTTGGAACAAAGCCTGACACAGTATCATCTTTCGCCTGTGTTCGAAAATAAGTCCCTTGTCATCAATTCATTAAATAATAAGGTCAAGGTGGAGTCATCTGGGGCTATCACGGTACTCTCGACCAATGCTGACCTGAGTGGCCTGGGTGGAGGGGATCCATTTGGGGCTGCTACCTCTATACCACTGAGAAGACCACCTGAATTCACTCCAAAGAAGGAGCCCCTACTCCAGTGCTTCCTGGACTCTCCTATGAAACTATTGGACACCCCCATCAGGAACTTGCTGGACACTCCTATTAAACAGCAGTACGACATTGCATCCTGCCACTGTGTTGGTGAGTCTGATTTAACAATGTCCCTAAATGTTTATGTATACAATATGCAATAATATTCAGAAATAATCACACCCGTGTGAACTGTGAAGTGAGGGGTGCTCTTATCCTCGTACATCATCATACATCATCTCATTCCAGCCAATCACAATTTACGTCCTCACCTTCGTCATCAATGTTTGTGTTTGTGTTTGTGTTTACACAAACACTCAAAATTGTCCATTCATTGTCAATGGCATTTAATGTTTGTGTTAGTACAAGATTTGGGTTACACACACCAAAAGCTGACACACACCAAAAGCTGAAATCACTGAGAATGACAGGGCCCCATCCTGCTCTCCCTGGCAGTATTTGATGTCAATTACAAGATGACAAACATGGATTTTGATTTTGTGCATCTATTACAAATAGACTGAAATAAAAGAGCAAAAGAATACAGAGAAAACCCTGAAATGATTAAAACAGGCAGCAGAAATGTGCAGATCAGTTGCAAATACACAGTTACATTTTCATATTGTCATATGTACAGATGGCTACAGAATGCCACTGACCTGTTCTTCTGTTGTTCCATTGTGGTATTCAGAATCAATCAGCGAGAAGGATGAGGGCCCATATTACACCCACCTGGGAGCAGCACCCAATGTTGCTGGTATACGTGAAAAAATTGAGAAAAGGTAAGCCAAATGTGGGGATTTTTTTCACAATAAAACTTTTAGAGTTAATGTGGTATGGGTTATACTTATAAGTAATTTGCTGACTTCATTCTTTCTGTCATTCTGCATTTAAAGATCTGGCCTAACTGGCAGTGCCATCAGGATTGAGAAAATTGTCTATACTGGGAAAGAAGGAAAAAGTACACAGGGCTGCCCAATAGCCAAATGGGTGAGTAAGGTCATGTTTTTGTATTTTAGGCTTGAGGAAGAATGGCCAAAGAAATGTTTTCCTTATATATAATTTATTTACCTGTGTTGTATTTGTATAGTATGTGTAGTGTGTGTTTTACTCATCTCTGCTTTTGTCTTGTCTTGTGCATTACGGTATGTCACTTTAACCTTGCACAGTGTTCAATTTATTCAAATCTAGTACAACAATAACGTGACCTGTTGGTCTATAAACCCAGGGCCAGCCAGACTATCGCTTCCACAATCTCTGAATGCTACAGAGAGTAGTATTCTGCCTGGTAAAAGCTAAGAACAGGAAGCCGTCATCTGCTCTTTAGACCGGAATGATGTTCGACTAATAACTCACAACACAGTGTTGTTAACGTTCAATGGATTTTAAAATATATTTAAAATATTTATTTGAATTTCCATTTCTTCTAAGTAGCTACGCTAGTACTAGGCAGATAGGCTAATTTAGTTTCCACAGTAGGCCTATGCGTTACTGTATTTAGGCCTATACGACTGCACAGCCTAAATATAAGTGTGAAAGTGCCGTGGATGCATAGTTTTCTACTCATTTTCAGAGCTTAGGTGGAAGCATTTGAAAATTGTAGGAACCAACAAGTCTGTCTTGAGAGACTATTGAACCTATCCTGAAGGGTGGAACTTATGTAGTACATACACACACCAACAGATTGCAAATTGGGATCGAATGCGTAATACTGTACATGTGGAATGTACAGTCCATGTCTATTTTTATTTCTAAATGGATAGTTACTGTAACTGATTATGATTGGCTGAGCTGCGTTCAAAGTCATGGTAAAATACTACAGTGATTCCCAACCTGTGGGTCAGGGCCCACTGGTGAAAGGTTGCAAGGCAATTGGCAAAAAACTATGATTTTAATATATGAATATATTTGGAGAAAAAAAACAATTTTACTTTCACTATGATACTGATAAATAGGATACTACTCAAACCCAGAATGCATGTCCCTTTCACAGACAGAAACAACGGATGTGATCCAACCCAACAGGTCTTCCTCAGCATTCTAAAAACACACACCTGTGCCAAACAAATTGATTCTGCTAAATGTCACTGCACTACATTGCATGGTGTAGACTGTAGAATGATTATTTTGTCTACCATAAATTGTTGCATTTTTGTTGCTGTGCTTATATTTTATGAAACATTGCCAGGTATGTGAGTGTAGTATAACCATGCAAGGCCATTTGTTTACAGTGATGTTTGAATAACCTCTTAGCTTACAATGCCCCGCTGTTCTAAAATCACTGTAAACAATCAACAATGACCCCCTAGGGACATACAAATATATTATCTATAATATTAATATATTATGTATAATAGATAATCTATACTGTCGAATTGCACTGAATGATGTCCAACCCAATGGCATGAGTGTCATTGTGTGCTCACTACATCAGTACATCAGTGTCAATATGTTGAAGTCCTGTACAGCTACTGTACTGTACTGTAAGTAAGCCTTGCCGAGCCATGAAGCCAATAGGGCAGGAGCCTATCTACTGTTTCTGTAGGCAGCTTGATGTACAAGTACACCCCCTGGACATGATGCTAGTATGTCACAGGGACTAACCCCAATCCAACCCTTGATGCTGAGTACCAAGCAGGGATCGAGGCACTGAGTCTTTGGTATGACCCGTCCGTGGATTGACCTCCAACCTTCCAGTCCCAGGGCGGACATTCTAACCACAAGGTCACTGAGCTGGTACTGTACTTAACTGTACTAAATTAACCTTGAGTACCGCGTGTTATCTTGCAGGTAATCCGCCGTTCCAGTGAGGAGGAGAAGTTGCTAGTGCTAGTTAGGGAGCGAGCAGGCCACACCTGTGAGACAGCCAGTATTGTAGTGGTCATCATGGTCTGGGATGGCATCGACCGCAGCGTGGCAGACCGCCTCTACAGTGAACTGAGCAGTACACTAAAAAAAAATGGCGCCTGCACACAGAGACGCTGTGCCATCAACGAAGAGTATGTTTAAAGCATTTGAATATTCCATATTATTATAAGCCATTGTAATAGTTACAATATTGTTTTCTTGGTTTAATATAGATGAATAAAGAAAAATAGGCCACTGTAAAGTGTTCATGACTGGATGAGTATACTGAAGTCACAGAGCAGTAGCTTGCTAATCAGCTAAGCTGTAAATAATACATCCAGCTCTATGAAAACTTGAAAAGGTATTAAATGTTTAAAAGACTACACCAACGGATCAGAATTCTATTGACATTCATCCTAAATTCCCTCAAAGGAGGAAGTAATCTGTTTCTACGCATCAAATCAAAATCCAATGCTGGAAACTTAATGGTCAGCTATATCTTAATGCCATTGAACAGAAGTCATAGAATAGTAAATTATATGTAGAGAAGAGTGTGCCTTGGAGTTGACATGAACACAAATCCAGCCTGGAACAAATGCTACCAGTTACCGTCAGTCCACAATGTATACAAAGATAAATGCACTGCCTAATCTCTTTAAGAAAAACCGTAACAACAAATCTAATACCTGCTTGTCCATGTCATTCAGGAGGACATGTGCTTGCCAAGGGTTGGATCCTGATGCTTGCGGAGCATCTTTCTCTTTCGGCTGCTCCTGGAGTATGTACTACAATGGTTGCAAGTTTGCCAGGAGTAAAATCCCAAGAAGATTCAAGCTACTTGGGGATGATCCTAAAGAGGTATATCTGTTGCACTGGTGGTGTAGTAACATGCTATGGGGCTTTCATATGCATACCTAATATTTGTCCAATACAGCAGCCTTAATAAAATGCCATAATGTATGCACATAATTTACAGGAGGAGAGACTGGAGCAGAACCTTCAGAACCTAGCAACCATAATGGGTCCAAAGTATAAACAACTGGCACCTGAAGCTTATTTAAATCAGGTGAGGATACCTGGGTATTCTACTTTGAGAACATACTACTGGTTTCTTCAGTTAACATTACCTTGAATTATACACAGAATAAAGGATAACATAACATACAGTATCTGTACCATGTTTCGGCACACCCTTATGTGAACTTAGCAAGTTGGCATTATTTTTTGTATTATTATGGGTGGATACAATATACAAAGGATAGTTAGGATAGGGAGACATGGAACAGGGGGTATATGGTATTATTAAAGTAGTTAAAATATGTTTTTAAAGAATAGTTATTCATTAACCTAAAGCTTGACTCTCATATTCATTCATAATGGAGGGTCGTATGATTCATAAAAGATTATTAACGTTGTTTACCTGATGGTGCTCTTTTCCTGTAGGTGGAGCATGAACACAGGGCACCAGACTGTCGTCTTGGGCTAAAAGATGGTCGTCCCTTCTCTGGGGTCACAGCTTGCCTTGATTTCTGTGCCCACGCTCACAGAGACCTCCACAACATGCAGGGCGGCAGCACTGTGGTAAGGAACAGGCCAACAGGGGCATCATCAGGGCCCCAGGGGGTGGCAATTAAACTCAAATTCAGTTATTTTGTGGGTATTTTCTCTACCTCTTAACATTTTTTGCAGATTAATCAGACTTAAGATCAGCACTGAGTGCATCTCGACTCAATCTATCCATGTAGGCTACATGTGACACTACACAAGTTATAGATCTACAATTGAGCCTGTAGATCCATTATTTTCAAATAGGGTTTAAAAAGCCTTGATATGTTTTAATTTATTAAATATAATATCAAATACAATACATAATATCACATACAAACATATAATGAACTAGTACATTTAGGCCTACTCAGAGCCATATAGTAAGGCAGAATAGAGTCTATTAGATGGCTCTGGGCCTACTTAAAGGGTTATTTCAATTTCAGTTAGTTACATTTTTGGACTTAAAGCTGTAGGGTGTTTTCCATTAAATGTCTTACTCTGGCCAGTGTGGGAGGGGACATTGGCCATTGGGAAATGAGGAAGAGAGAAGAGAGAACACTTAGAAAAATAATTCAACACAGCTATAGGCCTACATAGATATATCATACAAATAAAATGTTGGCTACTTTGTCATGATGTACCGGCTTTAGTTTGAACACTTACCGCTAAGTATTTGTTTAAGCAAGTAAAGGCCTACTCCAGTCTCCAGTAATTTTACTCAAGTAGGGTACACATTTGGCAGAGAAACTAGTTTGTAGAGTAGGCCAGCGCTTACAAATTACTTTGACTAAGTAGGTCGGGGTTGAGTTGTCCAATAACCTGCATGCTGCATGGGAAATTGGGAACTGTGGTGAAAGAATTAAGAAAGAAAGACATTAACTTGAATTACCGGTAAGTGCCTTTTATGATGCAACGTAGGTTACTTACATCGTCAAGAGTCCACTCGTTGCAACTAATAGTAACTGAACTGTCGACCGCCTTGACTGAAGATTGACGCTAAATGTTATAATTGCTTTAATGCATTTCAATGGACGAAACAATGAAAGAAAAATAAAAGTTGTTGGAGTTTTAAAATGGTATGCATTGACTAACCGCGACCCCTCCATGCCAAACAGCGTCACTGCAGATTGAAGTAGTGTAGTGGAGCTGATGAAAGGAGCATGGTTTGTTTCGGTCGTCGACAAACTCCCAGGGTCCCAAATCAGAGCCGTCTAAATATTAAGACTCTTTTTTCCCCCAGCGTCCAAATACCATTTAGAGTTTACGCTAATAGAGTAATAATATAATATATCGGTGTACTAGTCGTCTAGTCCAGTCTCCAGCGAATTACGGCGCGTTTAAAAACTGCATCGCGCGAGGGAGTCCCATCCATCCATCCATGTCCAAATAATAACGCAGGGTAGGCTGTCGGCAAGCCAAGCGCAGCGTTGAATCAATCAAGTGACACCGTCGTTCTATGTTTTAATTAGGTTCAATTTACACATCCTAACGGCTACAATTATGCCTAAAGTCGTCATGGTTGCACTCGACGATTTGTCGACGACGAACCCAAAATGAAAATTTGAATTCCGGTAGAGGGCAAAATAAGATAGACATTTTATAGCGGCTATAGGCTACTTTCACCCTTTCGAACATATGAACACCAAATTATGTAGAGTGACAGTGTGGGTAATGCGATTTAATAGATCATATTATTGATGTATGTATTTTGAGGCGTAACGAGTCTATAGTCTCAGAGGCACTTTTTGAGTGGCCTATGTCCAGCTTTGAGGGTTTGTGTACTGTAAACACAAAATTGTTTTGCTACCACCACCAGACTAGTTTTGAGTGTTTGTGTAAACACAAACATTGTGTAAACACAAACATTGAAGACAAAAGTGAGGATGCAAATTGTGATTGGCCGGAAAGAGATGATGTATTTGAGCGCCCCTCACTTTTGTATTACTATAGGCCTACTGAAACGTTTCCTTTCCCAGTTGAAAACTATGTTTTTGTGACTGTTTAAGGCACAGGAAATGGAATACAGTAAACAATCAAGTCATGACATACAGATGTAAATTGAAATTTATTTTAACATTTAATAAGAACATGAGCTCTCTTAAGTGCACCATTGAGAACATTGTGCTTAATACTGAGGTTCAATCCCAGTACCCTAACGCACATAATAGGCACTGTGCATTACACAGATGAAAATTGAATTTCAAGATCACTGGCCCCCCAGGGACCACTGGCCCCAGACAATCGTCATAAGCTCTAAATTTACTATGAAAACCTGGCTGGGGGGTCAGATCAACATGGAATTAATTCTGTACTGGCCATATAAGGAGCATGTCTTGAGTGTACAGAGTTTGATGGGGTCAGATCAACATATGGAATGTCAGAACAGGTCAGCTCCATACCGTATATGGAGATCTAAGGGTGGTAGCGGGGACATTCTCTTGAGTGTACAAGGTAGGGCCGGGCCTTAATTTCCGGGCCTGTTGAGAACTCTAGTTTTCGCCGGCTGCCGGGCGCAGCTGCACTAATTAATAACTTTGGCGCAGGCCCATCTAGTGTTTGAATGTACAGGTGATCCCGGGCACGGCTGTAATAATAACTTTGGGGCAAGCTGATGTCATAGTGATGTCACGAGACCTGGGCACAATATATGGGGGCTTTCCCCCATGATTTTGAGTGGCGAAAAACGCCCCATGTATGGGGATTTTGAGTGACGAAAAACGCACAACTCCATAGTTAACAGTTAACTGCAACCTTCGGTCGCAATTATTATGTATTTGCTATACAATTCCTATGCTGCGTAGTATTATGCTGCGGCTATACCATGTCTCCCCATATTGACCGTTTATGGTACGTACGCTCCAGCAGCACCTGTCATGCATCTGGATCCCAACATGCATTTCACTGCATGTCACGTGATCTGTGGTAGCCAATCGGAGGAATAAAATGGCGTTGGGATCGGGGTGATTTTGGCGAATACTAAGTAAATTAAGATAGTGCAAGCAAATGTTTGGTGCTTGTAAGCAGTGCACATTGAGGTGAGAGCACAGGGCATTGTTGTGTGAGAGGCGTGGAGCTGGTCCCCATTTTTGTCAATAAAACATTAATTAGGAGCAGCTGGCAGCCTGGCACTGCAGCCACTGAGCACGGTCTAGTAGCGACAGGCCAGCTCAGCTCAGGGCAGTGCAGCATCATAGCCTCCTCCCTAACATGGGCCTTTTTGGTGTCACAGGCTTGCGTGTATGAGCACATGTTGGTGCGCCCCTTGTTAAAATGAACCAGAAATACATAAATAAAATAAGAAGTGATAGCCTACTTACTGACTGTACCAACTTCCTCTCTTCGTCCAGGTTTGCACATTAACAAGGGAGGATAACAGGGACATTGGCAAGATCCCGGAGGACGAGCAGCTCCATGTGTTGCCCCTGTACAAGGCCGCCTCTACAGACGAGTTTGGCAGTGAGGAGGGCCAACAGGCGAAAATCAAATCTGGTGCCATTCAGGTCCTCAGTGCTTTCCGCCGCCAGGTGCGCATGCTTGCGGAGCCAGCCAAGTCATGTCGACAGAAAAAAATGGACGCCAAGAAGGCAGCCGCCAACAAGAATTCAATGCTGGACACGTTAAACGCCAAGGCAGAAAAGGCCCTTCTGGCCAAGTCAAAATCAAGCACTTATGAGAGCACTACTCCAGGCCCAGGTGGGTTGAAGTCATAATTTCAATTAGCGATATACATAGATTACATGTTGTATTTAGCATGTCACTGATATGTAAATCAACTTTATTGTCCCATCACAGGTTTACAGGTGTAAAGAAGTGGGTGAAATATTTGTTTGTGTAAAATATATGTACATTTATACATATACCATAAATAAGTGGTATGTGGTTATTGTCCATAAGGTGCATAAAGTAGCAGGTACTCTATGGACATGAGAAGTTGCAAAAGATAGCAGGTGCAGTACATGTCATGAGATACTAGAACGTTATAGACGTAAGTCTTATGTTCTTATGATATAGCCCACAGTAAACATTTTAAAAAGAAAAATGCATTGGTAAATCCACACAGGCAGTGTGTTCAGGCCTTGTTCAATAGTCTGATGGTAGCCAATTCTGGTGGTCTGACTTGGAGAAGATCTCAGTGAGTTTCAGCTGCTGTTGGTATTTGCAGGATTGGAGGTCTAGGTGTGATATACTGTAGTCTGTAGTGTATGTAGTATGACAGCTTGTTTTATTTTCATTCAAAGACATCACATCTCTCATCACGTCTCTGGTTTCTTTCAGGACATATCCTAGGTGCCATGACTGCAACTCCACAACTAGGTCACCCGCCACACCCTCTTGGGGCCCACGGTCAGCATCTACAGCTGCAGCAACAGCTGCAGCAGCAACAGCTGCTGCAGCAGCAACAGCTGCAGCACCAGAGCCTTCCCTTCCCTCCCTCATACCCTGGCGCCCCGCATCCAGCCAGCTACCCCAGATTCCCCAACCATCCCAGGCCTTTTCCAAGCACTTCTACGCCAGGGGGCATGTATCCCCCTCACCCGGCAACTCCCGCCAATCCTTACGCCTCCCCACTCCATGTACCAAACTCTTACATGAATGGGTCAAATCGTCCTTATCCAGGGTATCAGTGTAATGGAGGTATGCCCTTGGATAATTACCACCCATACTATGCTTCGAACCCAAAGCACCTAGACATGTATCAACAGCAGAGGCAAGGCCTGTACGCTGAGCAGCAGTATGGGATGCATCACTACGAGGTCAACTATCCACCAAGATATGGACAGCAAGCGTTACAGGTCAATGGTTACAGTAACTGCAGCATGAGGCCTGGTGTTCATTCCATGGGACACTACCCTCATGGTCCTTATGGCCCTAACGTCACGTCAGACCCCCAGTTTATGGATCCCCTCTCAAGACCCCATTCAGCACACCCTAATCTGGACTATGCATCTGCTATGAGCAAAGGCAATCATTTTGGCAGTTATCCTAATCCATACCTCTCTCAGAGCCCTCAGATGTTCCCACCAGTCCAAGACCCGTTCTGTATGCAAATTAAGACAGAGCCGGGCCTGGCTGGCCC
This sequence comes from Electrona antarctica, assembly GCF_951216825.1. NCBI lineage: Eukaryota > Metazoa > Chordata > Actinopteri > Myctophiformes > Myctophidae > Electrona > Electrona antarctica. The sequence goes on along the minus strand of NC_136809.1, from coordinate 29,156,860 downwards.
ACAGGTACTTCGTCCTCCTCCGCTGAGTAGCGATTGCCTGAACCCGGGAATGCCACCAGGCTTCAACCTGCCCAATGGGGGTCTCCTGGGCCCCAGTATCAAGCAGGAGCCTGGGACCCCACAGACACCCACAACGCCCCAGAAGCCTGAGACGTGGTCGGACAACGAGCACAACTTTTTAGATCCAGAGATTGGTGGGGTGGCATTGGCACCCAGCCATGGCTCTATCCTGATCGAGTGTGCAAAGCGGGAGCTCCATGCCACAACACCTGTTAAGAACCCTGACCGCAACCACCCAACACGCATCTCCCTAGTATTCTACCAGCACAAGAGCATGAATGAGGCCAAGCATGGGCTGGCGATGTGGGAAGCTAAAATGGCAGAGAAGGCCAGAGAGAAGGAGGAAGAGGCGGAGAGGAACGGCGGTGAAGTAGTGACACCCACTAAGAGCAGCGGCAAGAAGGGGGCGAAGCGTGAGCATCCTGAGCCATCAGAACCAACCGGCGAGCCTCCTTACAAGCGCTTCATCCAGTCTCTCATGCAGGGCACTCAGTCCAGCACAACCAACACCTATGTCACTACAACTCCCTACGCCTTCACCAAGGTCACAGGGCCTTACAGTCGATTTGTGTAGAAGAATAAGGAAAAACACTGAGAGAACTGAAGGTGCTCTTTTTGAAATATTTACTATAATCCCAGGCACTGATGGCCTGAATTGGAACACTTCTCCCGTCTCAGAAAAGCATGAGACACTGTCAGCAGAAACAACTAAGCTGGCCTGGGAAAACAAACTTGACATAAATTATGATGAAATACTGTACACCCTGGCTTCCACATCAGGTCTTTCACCTCCTGCAACAACCGAGATTTACTGGTTGGTTGATCCTTCTAAGGACATATTTATTTATTGTTGGGTTACTTTTTTTGAAAGATTTCACACTGTTAAAACCTCTGGTGCTTTGTGTTTAATACAATGGGACTTATTTTTTTACTGGAAACAAAGTTTCTTTTTTTTTCATATGGAATATTCACTTGGAAATATGTTGGCATAGAACACGGACTTTGTGAATGACTCCATTCACGGTGCTAAAGGTGTGAGCTTCTTCTATTGAAATGGCTTCACCCTATAACCACGCAGCTTTGTATAAGTGACAAAAACTTGGTGAATCATGTGAACTGGATGACACTGAAAATACTGTTTAATTGTCAAAGCATCAGCATAAGTGTTTTTAAAGCACTTTTAATAGAAGAGTTAATGTTTTGGTAAAACTTTAAAATCAAACATTTGTTTAAATTATATTGCTACAAGAGTACAGAAATCTGTACTCTCAATTTTCTCAAACACCCTTAACATGAAATCAGTATGGAAAAAAGCTAAAATTACAGTTATCTGCAAAAACTGTACCATGCAAATAGATTTTTTTTTACACTAGCATTTTATTGGTGCTTCTTTCACTTACCTATGTCCTTTATACTGTAACATTGAGCCATTCTAATGGTGTATTTTTTATATTTTAAACAAAATCAACATGCAGCATGTTTTGTCTTGTTATACACCTTACTTTTCCTTTTCAGTTTTTTTAAAGGGTCATTTTGTTGTCAGCGTGACTGTTTCAAAAAGTTCCTGACGGCAGGTTCACTGAACAAACCTGGATTGTGATTTTTTTTTACATGTAGTCTTGTGACTGTGGTGTTTTAGTAACACGTTTCTCATATGCTTGAGGAACATGGTACAGGGTTAACTCAGCATCACTATCCTGGTGTCCGAAGCTGGCAGCTGGCTTGCTGTTGGGGAGGGTCCTTAGCAAGCCTGATTCATACTTCATCACGCGACGATGTCTCACGCAGAGAATAGCCGACCTACAAGCACGTTGCTTTGTGAGCTTATGGATCTACTATTCTCAGCCGTTTTGGGTGTCGCGCGACAAAGCATAAATACGGCTTAATTGTAATCTAAATGTAAGATATAAAATAGGTGAGATTTGTACAGTAAATTAATTCTCCTTGTTTGGAATTTACGCTTTCGATTTTAGTGTTGTAAAGAATAGTAAACGGCCTATTTTATTTTGGTTTTAAAACAGATTTTGTTTCATATGGTGCTATTCAACTTGCTAGAGACATAATGTGAGACTTTTGAGGCAATGAAAGGCTAATGAAAGATGTACAGTACCTACTTGTCATATACCTCAGAACTAGTTTGGCAATAGGATTATAACGCAAAAGGCTATTCTATTCTTCATTTTATCATTTAGTTTTATGCATCACGTTTCAAACTTAATAACAATAGACCCTCAAGCCACCAAAAGGCACAACAGTTCATCGCCTACTTTCTTCCTTATTACACAGCTAGAAAGTATTACTTGGACTTGAGGCTTTGATGTTACTTAAAAATCAGGGACATTTTCCAATTATTTGTTTGTGCACACCATCATCTGTATTCATTCTGAAATGTTTTCTCATTCAGGGACTTGCCTTCACAGCCACCTGAATCCCAATGAAATAGTGTACTATATCTTTAAAAAAACACACACACACACACACACACAAATTACTTTGTAAGGAAAGAGTGAAAATCACCCGCAATTTTTGTACGTATGTTTTAGGCTGTAGTTTGGTGGTATCCTTTAAAAAGTAATTTGAACATGTAATATGCACTGACTGACTAAAGGGAAAGTATGACATTGCCGTAGTAAGGTGCAATGTGTTTACTTTTGCTAAGAGGCAAGAACAGGGCAGTTATTATGGTTAGTTGCACATCTTTGTGCTTGTGTATAGTGAAAAAGTTAAATTTATTTATAACCACTAAGCAATTGTATAATGATCAGTCTCCCCTGTCCATTTGATTTAATTAATGTGATATATAATGGAATGGTTATGATGGTTTGAGTGACAACTCTCCCCCACATTTTAACGTAAATTTTATTGTTTTCTGAAAGCACTTAATTTCTTTTTCAGGAGAAAAAAAATTGTAATAAAGAATTACGAAACATTTTATTTAAAATTAAACTAGGTTGTAAATGTGTTAAAAGAAAATAAAGTAAATTATGCCACATTGTATATACCATGCATTTGTATTGCAGGAATACAACTCATTTCTTTCTTATTGTAGGTTCTTGTAGTTTTTGACCAATACCCACAGCCCATCAAACAGCAAACATTCATATCCTTAAAATGATTTTACTTCTCTGCAGGTTCACACAATAGTTCAAAGTTAGATAACCCAGGACTTTTTTATTTTTATTTTTTGTAAATACCACATTCACTGTCAAACACAATGTTTACAGTTATAGGGCATCCTGTTAGCTAAAAACCTTTAGAAGTTAGTGTTTTTAAACTATTCAGTTTTTTTCTTTTTGTAAAGATACATCTGAAACATGAGATGTTGAATGTTGGTGACGGTGTACAGGACCCAGCTACAGTAGCAGGTTGTGGTTGAGAAACCAGAGGTGTCTAAAGATATAGCAGGTGACAAGCATAGCCATACTTGAAGATGCTTCAGAGTGTTTCTGATCGAGTCAACAGTACTTGAATGACTACCTGAGCTTAACTAATGCACAAAAAAGGTGCTCAGCTCTTATGTTAAGCTAGCAGTCGATGTATTTTGCAGTTAGACACTAAAAAAAGAAAAAAGGTATAATGTGCAACTTTTTGCCTGTCCCCCATTTTTTTTACGCTCCCCTAGTTCTCCTGAAGTTTGGTATGCTAAAGAAAAGGAATAAAGGATGCATATAAATACTGTAAGTATTGTAATGTATTGAATGCAGTTTATTTGAAAGCTGTTTATTATATCATTCCTGATATTGCTGAGATGTGGGTGTTTTTAATAAAATTTATATTTATTTAAAGCACTTTGATTTGTTCCTCCAAGTTAATATGTGCTGGAAATATTGTCTGTACTTAGCCATCACAAATCCACAGAACTGGAAACTGGGGTGACAAATGCACTCAACATTCAAAACAGCCATTTTCGGTCTTTAATCAACATAAGAGAGAAGGGGAATCAAATGAAGCTAAATGATTATGCCCGATTTAATATACATTGTAGTTACAACAAGTTACAACAATGAATCTGTGTTGAAATTTTTAACAGCTCAAGTTTATATTTTATCCACATTTTACCACTGGTAGTGGTTAGCGAATTGTGCATTCTCGCTTATATTTGGCCAATACACATGTTGCAAAAGGCATCATGGCACATTATGTAACTTGATCATTGTAAATAAATTTGTTCCTTAGGTATTTGTAACCAGTACAAACAAATAATCGAATGTACAATTTCAAATTAGTCTTCTAATTTGAGTGAATTATTGTTCACAATGCCAACAATATCAGAGCATTATTTACACGCACCTCGACAGTGGGTGCAGGGCCAATGACGCAATCATGGAGGGAGGTAGGGCCCGCACAGTGCGCACACCATTCTTTTGGTAAAGGATTACTTTATATTATTGAAAAAAAAACTGTGTTTCGATCCAAATGGATCTTCGTCAGTTCAGTATACTGACGAAGATCCATTTGGATCGTAACGTCATTTTTTTCAATAAAGTAATCCATTACCAAAAGAATGCCACCATTCTTGGTGGCTATACAGTTTCTGAATGTCTCCTTTCCATAACAAAATACATTTAGCTGCATACAAAATCAATCTTGGGAGGAGACAATACTGGTAGTGCTTCTTTTGACAACATGGCCAGAGGTTTTTCCATCTTTATACACCATCTTGAGGGCTTCAGCATCACTACAGAAAATACCACTTGTCCACTGCACAGGGAAACAGATTTGTAGCAACATGTCAAGTTGTATAGTGTAATTCTTTATCTGTTCAAACAGATTAATAATGCAATTCTTAAAAGGAGAATTCTGGACTAACTATTTTCTCCTGATGAAGAACGAGTGGTAGAGCATGGTAGAGCACCGCACCGTTGCTCAGAGAAAGCGTGGTGGGTCTTACTACCGTAAGTTTAAGACCGTAAGTTCACTTTTTTACGGCAGCCCATTCAAGACAAACAGAGTATCTAGTCATGATGAAAGACAAAAAAAGGATTTTTCGAGTGATAAAAATAAGCGATTTAGCACAAGACCCATCGTGCATACTCGAAGCTGTGGTGCGCTCTACCACCTCTACCACTTGTTCTTGGATATAACATCAGATTATGGTAAGAAAATGGTTAGTCCGGAATTCTCCTTTAAAATGAAAGATATTTTAAACTCACCCTCTGGAGATACTGGAAGTGTACTTCCAGAAGCAGGGGCCTTTGGAGGCGACAAATAATATACAGGTTATATATAGTTATATGGAATCAAATGTTAACATTTTTCATACGCAACATCACAGAGAGATGTTTAACCACTTGATCTCTGGATGCCACATTCTGGGCATGTCATACAGTAATAGGTGAACAGTCTGTGAAAAATGGCATAATATGCAAACTTTCAACGAAATCTACAAGCTCACAACACAACACAACATGGCGTGTTGCGAGCTTGGGATGGGCTGTTTTCGGCAAAGTTATTAATGTAGACTAGAGGGAAAACATTAGGGGGCCGACTGGCCTGTCAACAAAGTATACAAGATAAGAAAGAAGCAGGATCCTCTGGATGCTGCCCTTGGTTTAGGGCGGCAGTGGGTGCTCAGCAAGCGACATTCCAAAATAAAAGATGCAAGACTAGCTCAGATGCAATTTCTCATTCTATTGAGAATGCTTGCACGTTTCGGCATTCAGCCTTCCACAGAACAGATTTAAAAGTGATAATGGGTGTGTCTTTTAAAATATACATCTAATCATCCCTACGTGTGTAGGGTGGGAGGTCCTTGCTTGACAATCAGTTGCTAGGTCACACAATATTACAGTCACACAAGTCAGATTAGAGTGGCAAAACATGGAAGCGTTCTAAATAAAAAGAGATATTACATCTGAGCCAGTAATCTTTTATTTTGGAGTGCCGCTTTTTATGCTTTGGCAATTTTGAAAGTATACAGGGTGTACTCATGTTTTCATTTATAACAATTGGGTCCCAAACTAGTAGCAGTTGAACATGAATACTCACCGACTGCACTACATCTCTGGTCTCATCCACACTGCATTTAAAAGGGCTCGCACACACGGAAATATTTTTACTGTGATTAGACAAAAAGAACACATTAAAAAGTTACATTAAATGCACAATACCAGCTCAACACACATGAGAACCAGGTGCGCACACACACACATATCACGGTTAGTATACACATGCATGCATATCCATCCACATACACAAATAAATACACATATTACATGCAAAACCCTGCATTCCACTCACCATTCAATTTCTCCACCATTGGTTTTCTTCTGCACTAGTGCCCTCCAGTGCTCATGAGTGGACTTAATGGTCTTGATGGCAAAGTCCTGAAGGTGAAGGGTGTATATGGAGGTACATGGAAGTGGGGTCAGCTTATTCATGACAGGTATCACTAGGGGACATAGCACTGCAGCCCCTTGTGGGCATTTGAACTTACAGTATACAGTAGGTCCTACTAAAATCACACTAAAAAGTTAACCAAACATGAGAATAGCTGGATATGAAATGTTCTGAGCCAAAATATACAGTACAATTCTATGTACCTTGTCTTTGAACTGTCCGTCAAACGCAAACTGGTTCTCAGGCTTGCCATCTGGTACCTTGTATTTCTTAAACCAGTCAACAGTGGCTTCCAAGTGACCAGGCCTGCTTTTGCGTACATCATCTATGTCTGAGGGAAACAACACAAATATTTTTCCCACCTTGCACTGTATGTGGGGATCCAATTGAAAGAAATGTCACAATATGGTATCCACCAAAATACCACAATATACAGTATTTCACAGTATTACATATATGGCCTATTAACAAAAAACTATTTTGTGTCAAACAGAAATATTGCTTTATTGAACTGAAACATGTGTGCATGAGTGTGTGTATTTAAATTAAGCTTTAAAATTGTAACATTTACATATAAATATTTATATAATATATTAATTTATACTGTGCTGTATTAAAGGAAAATATTTGTTTAGAAGTGTGGTTGCGTAATACCGCTGTACAAACAGCTTGCCAATACATCGCTAACTGAATGTGACAAGCCCTTGTGCTAGATTAATTCATTCACTAGGTCTCATTCCACCAACTACACCCTCGCCCTATCCACTCTGTCTCTGTTTGCACGTTCAAGTGGAGGTTTTGCCACACCAAAGGCTGAAACCATGGAGGGAGGGGAAGTGGACAATAAAACCCTCATATCAATGAGACTTAGTTAACACACAACAGAACCCCTAAATAGAAGAACGCTTACAATACAGGAGGATGAGGAAGCAACTACCCTGGCAAATATTATTTTTGGACATGTACATGAACCTTTTTGCATCTTCTTCACACTAACTTGTTGCTACCGTAAGTGCATTTGACTTGAACTGGAGTCTAACGAGTTCAGTCTTCAGACTATGTTGGGTCTATGTTGAGTCTCCAGTTCTAACTTAAAGAGGCTCCACAGTTTTGGAGCCAGGAGGGAGAAGAGTCTAGGACATAAGGAGGGTTGGCCATGGTGTTTAGGGAAGCCTCAAACAACCTTAGAAACCTTGTAGGACCTACAATTTGACAATTTAGGCATTTAGCAGACGCTCTTAACCTTAAGAGGAAGAACAAGAACAACACATGGTAATACATCAAATATATTACAAAAAGAATGTCATCAAGAATCACAAGTTAAGCTAAGAAATATCTATACAATGAAACTATACATATACACTATACTATAGAGTGCTATGTCTACATAAAATGTTGCTATCTAAATGACATAAATTGAGCGTTTGCATATGCCTGTAAGGTTGTCGAGGCTAGGGCAAGGGTTGTCGAGGCTAGAGTCTGAAGAGGTGGGTTTTCAGACTACAGCGGAAGATTGAGAGTGACCTACAATGTAGGTAATTGGCACTAATTGCCAGTGTTATGTACTGGTGGCAATGACCTACAGAGGTGCCATGACCATAGTAACATTGCAGGCTATCACCACTTTTTGTACTGGGTGTGGGCAGTAATTGGAAGCCAATGAAGGGAACGCAAAAGGAGGGAGACGTGCACATCTTGGGAGGTTGGTGACCAGGTGTACTGCAGCGTTCTGGATCATTTGGAAGGGCTTCAGTAAGTATAGAGCGTCGCAGTCCCTCCCCCTACCATGGACCAGGAAATGAATCCCAATGCATTTTTCCCATAGACATTTCAAAAAGTATTTATTTAAAGACGGTTACGCCACGGACAAAGCCAACTCGAGTCGTGACAACTCATGAACAATATTTTGGACCAAACAAATAATTACAAAGAAGAAAAACAACAAAAAGTGTTGTAACCTGCCGTGTTTTTCTTCTTTCCAATTATTTTTTCGGCCCCAAAAATTGTGTTTGTTGTCATGATTTGTCACGACTCGAGTTGGCTTTGTCCGCGGCGTAAACGTCTTTAAATAAATACTTTCTGAAATGTCTATGAGGAAAATGAACGGAGAATCATTTCCTGGTCCATGGTAGGGGGCGGGACTGCGACGCTCTATTCCAGGAGGCCAGTAAAGAGGGATTTGCAATAGTCTGGAGAACTGAGAAATGTCTAATCTAATCTATTGCACCTGAAAGCACACTTCAGAGTGCAGTTTAGCTATATCAAAGAAAACCAAAATAGGTCAAACTCACTGTTAAGATTTTCAGCATCTGGGTCTTCTGTGTTGATGGCAATGACCTTCCAGTCTGTCTCTCCCTCGTCAATCATGGCCAGTATTCCCAGCACTTTCACCTGGATGACCTGACCTGGTGAGCACACCTGTGCAACAGAGGAATGAGTAGCAAGTTTAGGAACCTATGTACAATACCTACATTTTAGGTTATATACCCCTCGTAATCTCACAAATATTGCCAAACCTGTATGAATGAATGAATACTTTTTTTGCATAATGTTCTGGTCATGCCACCAAAGCAACCCATCCCACATGACAATTTAACACAGCCGTACAATATGTAATGGGATAATGCATTGTAGGCAAATGGCACAACAACAAATGGCTAAAACAAAATGGCCAAAAATAACGTTCAAATATTCCTTCTAAAACCCTGCAGAAGAATCAACTTAAAAATGAAACCTAATGTGTCTATTAATTTATCGATAATAAGTAAGTTAAGTAAGTTACACTGGAGTACTGAAAAAAAAGCCCACTGTAGCTGACCTATAAGGGAAATCTCACCTGCAGGTGCACTTGTGGATATTGGCGTGAAAATTCAAATTTAATTTCATTTACCACTAGCAGTGTTGTGTTTTAATTGTGTTCACCTGCCTTACAAAATACATCCAAAGCAAAAAAACATTAACAGTTCTGGCCTGATAGTTCCTCATGGCAAGGTATTAGAAAGCTGTGTAATGTAATATGGATATTATTGTATGAGAAGGATCATTAGAACATTTGGCTTTATCTCACTACGGCTTACTGAACCCCGAATTGCTCCTGATGTGCTGAATACCAAACAAGTCGCCCCTTTAACAACTCGCCCCGGGCATACAGCCGGCGGAACTGCGCGGCCTGGTATTTCCTAAAGTAACCCAAGTAAATTATGCTTAAACGGTTAAACCTAACCTTATTCCTAACCTTAACCTCAGTAAAACTATGCCTAAACCTAACCCTATATCTAAACTTAACCCCAGTAAAACTATGCCTAACCCTAAACTTATTTCCATCACTTTGTGCTACGAGTACGTTGTCCTCTTCCTGTGTTGTCCTCTTCCCGTTTGCTGCACCCGAGGGATGCTCTGTTACTGCTCCTGCTAAATTTTAAAGATATTTCTACTGTTAGATTTTTAATCAATATATATTTTAATATATTGATATTAGCAGTCAAGTGGACTAAGGCAACAAGTGGCTGTGGATCGACAACTGCTTGAGGTGATATTTGGTGGATTCTGTTTGGGGCCTATACCTGAGGCCTCTCCTGCTGAAGCCAGGGCCTATCTGAGGTCTACACTGTGCAAACCCTCCAACCTGCTGTGGGATGCCTAAAGGTGGTGACAAAGGGGCAGCTGAAAAGGTTGCTGATAAACCTGTGCCAAAGAAACAACTCCGATCCCATCAATCTTGGCCGGAGAGTGTGAGTGAGTCGGGTGGTGTCATGGAGGTGGATGCATCAGTGTTTGAATCAATCAATGCCAGACTGAGCAAGTTGGATATGCTGGACGCATTACAACATGACCTCCGTGAGCTGAGAACCAGCTTGGAGTTCAGTCAAAAGCAGATTGAGGACCTGAGAAATGAAAATGCCTTCCTTAAAGGTGTGGTAGAAAATGTACAAATATCTGTAATCTCTAACACCGTGGATAACAAGAGAATGAAAGAGACATTATTGGATATGCAGTGCAGATCGATGAGAGATAATCTTATATTCGCTGGCATCGCAGAGGATAATGCTGCTGCCAACCCTGAAGAAACTGTAAGACACTTTATGACCAACAACCTCGAAATGTCCCCTGAGGTGGTGAGAGACATAACCTTCTCTAGGGTTCACAGAATGGGCAGACCTGTGGATGGAAAAGCACGTCCAATAATAGCTCGTTTTGAACATTACAAACAGAAAGAATTGGTGAAGAGCCGAGGTAATAAACTGCAAGGGAGCTCTCTTTGGCTAAATGAACACTTTCCAGCAGAGATCAATAACAGAAGGAAAATACTGCGACCAATAATGAGAGAAAATTGGGCCCTGGATCATAAAGTGGCATTGTCAGTCGATAGGCTGTATATAAATGGACAACTCTACAGGGACTCAAAGGTGACCCCCTGGCTCTTTTAGGAGAGGCCTATGGGTCGGTGGTGAACAGTAACCTATGGATATGCAGTCAGACGACTCAATGTCACTCAATCTACCAAAGAAGGGGTTAAAGATTGCACATATTAATATCTGCAGTCTACGCAACAAAGTATATGAAATTGAGAGTCTGCTGATGTCTAACAATGTTCACATACTTGCCATATCTGAGACACATTTAGATGAAACATGTGATAAGGAATTAATGGTACATGGGTATAATATCTACAGGAGACAGAAATATTCATGGTGGGGGTGTGGCTGTTTATATTTTAAATGATATTCCAGTAAAGAGGAGAGATGACCTTATGATTAGTGACATTGAAGCTCTATGGCTACAAGTCCACTTGCCTAATATTAAACCTATATTGCTGTGTTGCTGTTACAGACCACCGGATTCCAATGCTCAGTACCTAAGCAGTGTATGTGAAATGGTGGACAGAGCATCAGACAGTAATAAGGAATTGTATATACTTGGAGACATGAATATTAACTGGTTCTCTCCAACATGCTCACTTAAGAAAACCCTCCATGCTATTGCAGATACATGTAATTTAACACAGTTAGTAAAAAAGCCAACCAGAACACAAATAACAATAAATGGCATCTCCTCTACCTGTATTGATCATATCTTTACAAATGCAGCTGATCTATGCTCAAAGGTGATTTCTGTTGAATTTGGATGCACTGACCACAACATAGTAGCTTTTACGAGAAAGGCAAAAATCCCAAAAGCGGTTCCAAAAGTAATTTACAAAAGATCTTTTAAAAACTTCAGGGAGGGCTCATTTCTAGAAGAACTTGAAAACATACCATGGCATACTGTAGGTGAAGAGGAAAATCCAGAGATAGCTCTGAATTTGTTTGCAGTTATTTCTGTCAATAGCTGACAAGCATGCTCCAGTTAGAAAACATACTGTTAAATCTGTAAGAGCACCTTGGATTGACAATGAAATTAAAAACTGCATGGCTTTAAGAAATACTGCTAAGAAAAAGGCAAGTGAATCTGGCAGTCTGGCTGACTGGCAGATCTACTGTAAATCAAGAAATAATGTTACAAAAATGAATAGGAAGAAAAAGAAATGTTATTATCAAACAAGGATAAATGAAATAAAATCGGACAGTAAGATGCTGTGGAAAACATTTAACAATGCTCTGGGTAGGGGCTCTAATAGGGCTTCCTCCTTCATTGAGGTGGATGGGGCTTTTATCACTAAGCCATATGACATAGCTCAATACTAACAACTTCTTCACCAGTAAAGTAGAAAGGTTAAGAAAGGATGTGTCTTGTAATGATGTGCATTGTGTTTCCTCTATATTAGACAAAATTAGAGACTAGAAAAAGTGCCACTCGGGGCACAGGTCTCCACCAGGGCAGGTCAGGTTGTGGCCTCCTGGTGGCGCTCTAATAGGCCAATGTGAAAAGGGTGCCATTTCTTCATACGCCTTTGATGGCAATTGGATGATTTGAGGCATTTTGTTCCAAAAATGTGTTTTGCAAAAATCAACCTGTTGGTGGCGCTATAACAGGCCAATGTGAAAAGGGTGGGATATATTCCTCAGCCTAGTAAGAAAATGTGTGAAAGATTTCACGTAAATTGCACGCTGCGTTCATGATTTGAGGCTTTTGTTCAAAACGGGGCAATCTTGCAAACTGTGAAAGCCAATTATAGCCAATTAGGATGGAATATGAAATATGGGACAGATCCGACTTGCGCACATGACCATAGAGATACTGTGTAATGATTTGTGAGATTTTTGGACAGAATCTGGAGGAGTAATATCAAAAAATGTGTTGTACAAAAGTCGGCCTCCTGGTGGCGCTATAAAAGGCAGATGCGGAAAATGCAGGTCAAAGGTTTGTCCTTGGCCTCTAGGGAGTGTGCATGCAACATTTCACGCAGATCAGTGCAGTTTTAGGTAAAACATGTGAAAAGCTGCCTCATGGTGGCGCTATAACAGGCCGTTCTGGAAAATGTGGGGCAGAGGTTCATCGTTGGCATCCAGGGAGTGTGTGTGCAAAGTTTGGCATCGACCGGGTTAACGGTGCCGGAGATTAGCTGGTAACAGGCGGACGGAAGGACGGACACACGGACACACACGGACGGAGTGCAAAACATCCCCATGCCTTCGGCCTGGTGGAGACAATAAGTCCTGTATGTTTAGTTTTGAACCCATCAGCTCTGAGGTGGTGGAGAAACTGTTACTTTCAATACACAGTGAGAAGTCTGCAGGCCTGGATAACCTTGATGGCAAGTTACTGAAGCTCGCTGTACACCTGGTAACTAATCCAATTACTCACATTTTTAACCAAAGCTTGATGTGGGGGGTGTGTCCACAAATATGGAAGGAAGCTAAAGCTATTCCAATACCAAAAGATTCTAAAACAAACATCACAGGGGTTAACAGCCGCCCTATTAGCATTCTGCCAGTGCTTGCTAAATTAATGGAAAAATGTCTTTAACCAAATTCAATCATATTTCTCTGAGAATGTATTGAATACTGACTTTCAACACGCCTATAGAGATGGGATTTCTACATGTACAGCACTGACACAGTTAATAGATGACTGTCTAATGAATGTGGATTCCAAGAGACTAGTGGGGTCTGTATTGTTAGATTTTAGTGCCGCGTTCGACATTATTGATCACAATCTATTGCTTGACAAACTTTCATGTTATGGTTTTACCTTATCTGCACTAAGGTGGATAAAAAGCTATTTATCCAGCAGATCACAGAGTATACTATAATGGGAGTCTCTCAGACACTAAACATATTCACTGTGGAATTCCACAAGGAAGTTGCTTAGGTCCTTTGTTGTTCACTATATTTACAAATGACATGCCACTGGTCTTAGACAGGGCCAATATAGCCATGTATTCTGATGACACTACTTTGTATATGTCTGCCACTAATGTGGAAGATCTGTCTGTAGCTCTCAACAAGGAACTACAGAACATATCAGAGCGGGTGGTGAACAATAGGATGGTCCTGAACATCTCAAAGACTAAATCCATTGTATTTCGATCAGCATATGCTCAAGTCAAAACCCAAATTGAATCTGAATCTGAGCGATTTAGCAATTGAGCAGGTAGAAAAAACAAAACTACTTGGGGTTACATTAGACAGTCATCTAACATGGTCTACTCATATTCAAAACATAACTAAGAAAATGGGAGGGGGTTTGTCCATGATTAGGAGATGTGCTGAGTTTTTAACTCCAACATCTGCTGTCCAGGTCATCCAGGCACTAGTGATATCCCACCTTGACTATTGTCCAGTTGTGTGGTCCAATGCAGCTAAAAAGGACCTGCGTAAATTACAAATAGCCCAGAATAAGGCAGCTCGCCTTGCCCTGAACTGCAATACTAGAACACTGTTAAATCATCAGAAGCTGTCATGGCTGTTGGTGGAGCAGAGATTAGCTGCTAGTCTGGCTGGAGTTTTTAGGAACATTTGTTCAAATAAAAAACCAAAATGCTTATATAAAAATATTCATTATACCAGTGATAGACACAGACATAATACCAGACATGTTGCAATGGGTCGATTTACAGTGCCTAAGCCAAGAACTGATGCAATGAAGAATACAGTCATGTACAGGGCAATGACTTTCTGGAACTCTCTACCAGTATGCATCACAGAAATTAAGGGTAAAAGGCACTTTAAGAAAAGACTGAAGGATTTTCTTATATATATATATATATATATATATATATATATATGGCGAAATTGTAATTCTGTTTATGTCAATATACCAGTTAATGTAATCTAGAGTGAATGCACTAACCGTAGTTATGCTTTAATGCATTTCTTTTTGTTTTTTATTTCTTTTCTTTTGTGATATCTGTAATGTTTTAATGTTTTTTTGTATGTATATTATTCTGTGAGGAGCCCAGGAAGAATAGCTGTTGCCAGGTGCAACAGCTAATGGGGATCCTAAATAAACTAAACAAAATCTAACCTTATTCTCAGTAAAACAAAATAAAGAATACAAGAACCGTCGGACCGAGGGAAGTTTAATTTTATAGATCAGGTTCCTTTGTAAAGCTCTTTGTCATCCTGTGGGAACTAATTCAGTGTATTGTTAAATAAAGCTATGTGAAATTCCAGAAGAAAAAGAAAAGTATGCATCACAGCCTCAGATCACATCAGATCTATTATACTTGTCTGTTTAATAGTAAAGTATAAGTACTGTATTAACGTAACAGTGATAGCATTACAGTAGAACTGCAGGTGTGGCCGTCTTACCATGGAGCCAATGTCACACACATCAATGGGGTCGTTGTCTCCGCCGCACTTTGTATCTTTGTCTGTGTGGTTGGGGTCCTCCCATGTCTTTTCACAGCAAACAATTGAGCAATAGAAAATCAACAATTTAATTGCCTGGCAATGAGATAAGTAATTGCTAGCAATACATCAAGCCACCTACCCAATGTATTACATTTATATTAACGACCAATATCTCAGTGTTTCTTTACAAAACTTTGAGGAAAAATAAATCTCAACTAAAAGGCAAGAAGAATTGTGTACTTTTCAGATTGTAACCATGTCAACATTATCCCACTATTCCTCACCTGCGGGAGTGCCCCATAGTTCCAGATGTAACCTTTGTGGGGGAATACATTGGCCACATATCGGAGCTTGCCTTTCTTTATATCTTGTTTGATTGGATTCAGTGGTTCCTTTGTTGCAATCTAAGGATTTAAACAATGATGGGAAAAATAGAATGAGATATAAGATATGTAAACAAAATGATAACATTTGGGTTACACTTACGCATCTCATCCATATCACATTATAACATGGTTATAATGCATTATGATCTTATAACACTGGATAACTATAGTTATAACAGTTATTAGAAATATATGATGTATCTTGAATAGTGTGTAAAACATGTACTTGGAGGGCACAGTATGTTATATCTGTACAGAATGTATTCAAAGGAATGGGATTAGAAACGTATGACACCGGCAAAGGCTAGATGGCCCAATCCATTTCCTCACTGAGCAGTTGAGACGAATAACAGTCCATAGATATGATCCATAATGTATAAATGATGGATAAGGGGTCAGGACAGCTAGGCCTATTCAGGGAGGGGTCGAAATAAAGCAGTTGAGAGGAATAACAGTCCAAGTCCATACTTGGACTGTTATTCGTCTCAACTGCTCATTATGAAGCTGAAATGCTGAATTAAAAGAAAAACACAATTGAACTATCTTTAGGCAGTGCCGATAGCCGAAGCTGAGTGGTTAAGGCGTGTAACACAAACGCTCTGATGCATGACAGTGAGCACCCATTTAAATTCCTCTGCCTTTTAATGCATTTAACATCCAGACTCTCTCTTCACCCATTTCCTGTCTCTGTTCAGTAACAGTTTAAACATTGGGCACTTGCCTCCATTTTAGCGTTTGACCATCGAGGAACCTCCACAACCATGTTATACAGCTGCTAAAAAAAGAAATCACAAGAACATATATTTATGTTTGTAGCCACATAGTAAGACATTAGATGGACACAAGATTGTGTGACTTCAGATACTCGCTTCATAAAAATATGAATCACATACCGAGCAATGTCCTGAGATTCTATGTTTCAAAGAATGGCAACAGCACATGCTGTTTTCAGCCAACTCCCCACAGTCAGGAAATCCCAGGAAGACTACCTTTTACCTTGCCAATTTAATCAATTTTGTTGATCAAATTCTACTTACCTTTGCTATGGGGGCATGTGATAAATCATCTTTTTTTCACGACCACTAAACAAAATGTTTTAATCGAGAAATGCCGACCATCTGAAAAGTACCGTATATTAATGTATGCAGTCAATACTTGGTCTGGAATACTTTTGAACAAATTATTTCATCAATGGGGCGTGGCCAGTTGGCTGGTAAATTAAGCACAGTAATCCCATGGTCAGTACACCAATTATTAGTAGTTTTGGCTCTGTGAGCAGGTGCCAAATCAAGCTGGAAAGGAAAATCAGCATCTAAAGCTTGTCAGCATACTGAAGCGCTCTACAATCTCCTGGTAGATGGCTGTGTTGACTCCAGTGTGAAGTTTTCACTGTCAGTGATGATTTGGGGTGCTGTGTCATCTGCTGGTGTTGGTCCACTGTGATCAGCTGATTATATGAATGAATGATTATAAATCTGTGCTAAATGTGCAGTTAGACACTAGACTGGTGTGTCTAAAAGTGGCGAGTGAGTGAGTCTCTGCACCTGCGAATATTGCTGGTGCAGACTGCAGAGTGGCCAGTGAGTGAGTGAGTGTATGTAGACATGGAACAGAATTTGACAATACCTGATTCTCAATCTTCTTAAGTTTTTTTGGTGGCACATCACTGTCCTATTGCAAGACAAGTCAATCACTGAATGATCAGAGCTACATTACAGTAAAACAGGCAGTGGGCTTATAATGTATTTTAATACTGTATATTACCGAAACATATGGAAGTACTAATCAATTTCATTTGTGTAAACTCAGGGGTCCATTAAAAACAAACGTAAAACACACTATACATACAGAAAGACCAGCACAGCAGTACACTTTGAGCAGCAGTAAACTACAGTACAAGTATAAAAACAAAAGTTACCTGTTGTGCCTCGGTAAAAAGTGGAATGTCGTGAAATGGTGAAATATATTTCCCTTCAGAGTTTTCTAGGAAAAGAAAAAACAATTACAATAGAGAAGAAAGTCTGTAATGAACTTTGCTTGATTCAGGGCAATACTTGTGCAATCTCTTCCAGGTGTTTTAAGGCACAAAGGTAATCAGTAAAGTAATGATAACTTATCCTGCAAATAAGTAGAATTAAGACCTAGATCCGCCCAGGGCTAGGCCATTAAATAAATATTAGTTAATAATAATGAAAGGGCCCTTTTTTTTCTTCTCCAAAAAAATCCTACAATGCATTTATCATCCAAAGGCAGATTTTAACCGATATACAGTATTACACTACAAATGTTCATTATTATAAATAATTATTTCCATTGTTATTAATATTATACAGGGTCATAAAGATAAAATTGAAGCCAAATTGGTTCTGGTTGTCAACCATATACACCTGACTGCGCATGTGACAGGAAGTGACAACAAGATAAACACGTGAAAGAAAGGACCCGTTTGTGTATGTTTTGTCGAATCAATGGAAGGACAAGGTGTACAGTATCAAGACAAATCTAACACGTAACATGGAACTCGTAGACCTGCGTAAACAAATAGCCGTTAATAGGTTTTATTCATAAAAGTATAACTTAAGAATACAACGTTTAAATGCATTACATGTATGATGTACTGTCTTGTCGGTTTCATGTTTTTGTTTTCGACGTCGAAAGAGACGGACGATTTAGGAACGCCACGCAAACGTGTTAACGTACTGAATGAACGCGTTTCTTCTTGGACAGACAGCGGTGGTAACTTACTAAAATACATCCTGTAGTTTGGAGAGTTCAGCTGTCCTCTCTCTTCCGTTTGATAATGCATCATTTTTCTCGGATATGTGGGCAGACCTGCTTGTGTGATCACTCTGCTTTCAGTGGCAGAATGTGAACCAAGAAACGGCAGCACGCCCAGCGAAGATCGCAACAGCGGTCTCATTATAAACCCCCTCTTTTCACACAGTTCCTGCTTCCCGTCCGCGGCCCGTCTGTCTACGTGCACACACGTCCTTCGTTGTATTTGACTGCCACCTATCTGTAGCGAGATCGTGGTAGCGGGTGGTACTCAAAAATGATATTTATAAGAGCAAGATTGTTAAACTACAAGCCACTTCCTGTAACCTGAAAGACAGAGGCAGAGCACCAAACAGGAAATCACAGGGGAACATACGCGCCGTCCATTGGCCCGAAACTCGGCACACTTGTTTCCCTGCTTTCCCATTGGTCGACACGTTTGGTGTCAAAGTATTTGGAGGACGTCAAATTCAGCGTAGACTAGAGTCCTTGTGAAGCTTCTACATCTTTGTCGAAGTGAAAGCCCTCTGCCAAAGAAAATGCCTGAAGGTCTTTTTGACGACTAACATCTTCCAGTTCCTCCTAGTAGCCTACTACCTTTATCTGTTATAATCTATGCACTTCTTGGCTTAATTTGAAATACTTTAAAAACATAAAGCGCACAATATTATTATTATTATTAGGCCTATTATTATTTTTAATGTGAATAAACAGAAGAAGAACATTATGGTGATGATGAAGGATAAGTACATTTTTAATGCTGATGATGAGAAAAATAATCTCTTGTAATGTTTCAAGCTCAGCTCTTGAAGAAGTAGTTCACCCCTGCTGTATCTTTCCACCTCTATTCATAACTGATACCCAATTGCTTTGACTTCTTCGTTTGATTTCTTCTATGAGATCACATTTATTGATATTAATGTGAGTGACCAATACACAATTTTGAATGTAAAATGATGGATCTAAGTCATGGATCTAAATTACCACCATAGCAGCCAGCTGCTTTGAGGGATTCCCTGTATTTGTACGTGTGCATTGAACACAGTAAAGCTCCTTTGAATTGAGAGTCAGTAGTAACTATTACAATATCCAGAGATCAAAGTCCTATGTCCATTGTGTGAAATGGACATTGAGCAAACAAACAGCCACACCAGCTGCATCTGATCCATTTCTCTGCCTTGCCTGTTTGCTCAAACAAAAGGTACACATATCACAGCAGCCATACAAATCCAGGCTGACTGAAATCACATGTGCATTCACTGTTACAGCAGGGCTCCCCAAACTAAATTAAAAAGGGGGATATCTATACTTAATAGGTCTGCGACCCCAAAATGGTTCCCTTCCCAACCCATTGTTTGGGAACAGATGCAGATGACCCCAGTCAGCATGTATTTTTGGTCTCATGCTTATGTTTTCTGCTTTCAGAAAATGTTTGAATGTTCAGTGTCTTGCTCAAAGTCACAAAAAGACGGTGTGCTTTGGTGGTATTGATTCACATAACGGTCACAGTCATAGAGGCAGAGGCAGACGCCGCAGACCCAGGTCTATATCAGTCCCTGATTTGAGGGCTAGAATAAAACCAGGTACAGGGGGTTCCACACTTCCAGCACTGCAGTGGAAAGCCACTGACTAGCCACTGACACAATGTTCATTGTCAAGAGAAGGTTTCCATAATCTGAGCCACTGCCCTCATGTTTCTCCACGCAACGGTTCCTGACCTTTGACTCCTCCAAGTCCTGCCACTGCCAAGAGGGATGATGACAGACAACTATGAGATAGCCAGACGAGTAACAGAAATGGGACCGCAAGGAGGAGCAGTCCTACTGAAAAGATGTGAGGGATGTCCAGAGGGACCCCAACGCCAATCCTACAGGTAAAACTCGAGAACAAGGACCTTGGACCTGCCCTATGTATATTATTCTATGTTCTATGATAATCATGTAATTACGCTTAATATGTTCAATTTCTGTCTATGTTTCTGTGTATTAGGAAAAGACTGTAGATTAGAATGTATGTGTGTGTGTGTGCCTACATGTTTGTGTATGTTCCATCTGAATGCACTGGTTTCATCCCCACTGCCCTTTAATAGAAGAGAAATGTCAATGTTATATTGGACTCTGAATTGAACAGCTGTGTTTGTGTGAAATTCTGTAGATTTTCTTTTTTTTAAAGATTTGTTTGGGGACTTTTATGCCTTTATTTATAGGACTGGGATCTGGACTTGAATCCGCGATACAATGCCACTGCCAGGCTACATCCGCCCAGCTTTGTCCATTGAATTTGGTCGTGTGCTATATAGTTTAATTTATATTTGGTTGCGTGATGCAATGATATGCATGAAAATCTGAAAATCACAGTAGCACTCCGCACTGTATAGGCTGCCTCCCACTCTTCAGTCCTGATTCTTCTAGTCCTATCTTCAGCATTTGAATGGTTTCTCCTGGACACCTTTTCTGACGGTGGCATTACAGCACTCAAGTGGTTCCCCTGACTGGTCGGATCTACCAAGTTAGCTTGGAATGTTTTTATTTCATCCCCCCCGTACCCTCTTGACTGCCAGGGGTCTACTCTGTACTTGGCCCCATCCTTTCCACCTGTATAGAAGATCTCTGTCTGGCTCTGTCATCTCTGCACCCAAGTTCTCCTACCACTGTGCTGATGTCATGTACCTCAAACTGCTTTTCTCCTTTCCACACAGGTTGAAAAGTTCATCGCTACATCCCTGGTTGACATCTCACACTGTGGATGTCTTCCCAGCAACTCAAGCTCAATGCAGACAAGACTGAGGTTCTCTTCTTCCCAGGTAATTCCTGTCCTTTGCGGGATCTTTCCATTTCCATCAATATCTCCCTAGGCTTTCTTCAACTGCCAAGAGCCTGGGTATTGTCCTGAATTGTCAGCTGTCCTTTAAGGCAGACATTGCAGCAATCATTCCGACTGGCAATATCTGAACGATCAGACTTCCTCACCAAGGAAGCCCAGCTCCTTTTCCAGGCATGCATAGGACATACATCTGCCCTATGTATGCCTATTAAACTCCCTACCCTACTATAAATAAAGGGGGAGAGTAGACTGTCCTATTTGTCTTGCTTTTTCTTGCAAGATCCCGGTATGTTGCTTGGGTACGATCTGATGATAAACTAGAAAAAGTGCCCCTCGGGGCACAGGTCTCCACCAGGGCAGGTCAGGTTGTGGCCTCCTGGTGGCGCTATAATAGGCCAATGTGAAAAGGGTGCCATTTCTTTATACGCCTTTGATGGCAATTGGATGATTTGAGGCATTTTGTTCCAAAAATGTGTTTTGCAAAAATCAACCTGTTGGTGGTGCTATAACAGGCCAATGTGAAAAGGGTGGGATATATTCCTCAGCCTAGTAAGACAATGTGTGAAAGATGTCACGTAAATTGCATGCTGCATTCATGATTTGAGGCTTTTGTTCAAAACGGGGCAATCTTGCAAACTGTGAAAGCCAATTATAGCCAATTAGGATGGAATATGAAATATCGGACAGATCCAACTTGAGCACATGACCATAGAGATACTGTGTAACGATTTGTGAGATTTTTGGACAGAATCTGGAGGAGTAATATCAAAAAATGTGTTTTACAAAAGTCGGCCTCCTGGTGGCGCTATAAAAGGCAGATGCGGAAAATGCAGGTCAAAGGTTTGTCCTTGGCCTCTAGGGAGTGTGCATGCAACGTTTCATGCAGATCGGTGCAGTTTTAGGTAAAAAATGTGAAAAGCTGCCTCATGGTGGCGCTATAACAGGCCGTTCTGGAAAATGTGGGGCAGAGGTTCATCGTTCGCATCCAGGGAGTGTGTGTGCAAAGTTTGGCATCGACCGGGTTAACGGTGCCGGAGATTAGCTGGCACCGTTCTGGCACCGTTGTGGCACCGTATCAGATTAGCTGATAACAGACGGACGGAAGGACAGACACACGGACGGAGTGCAAAACATACTCTCTCCCCATGCCTTCGGCCTGGTGGAGACAATAATGTGAAATAAAGAACTGTGATGTTTTAGCATAGTGGACCCCTAAACATGTTGTAAACAAAGTTGTGTTATCTTTCATAACAAAACTATTGTGTCCCTAACTGTTTTAGTTGAATTGTTCTATATGGCCCACAGCCAAAGAAGGAGGAATCACAGGGCATGTTCCAGAGCTAACGCTGTGTTTATATGCGTACAGTAACTCTCCCTATGTTCCAGAGCTAACTTTGTGTTTATATGCGTACAGTAACTCTCCCTATGGCCCTCAGCTGTTGACACTGCTGAGGTGTGTCGCATTACATCATTGTGTCTATTGGCACTTTTCTGTCCCTTTAAAAAAAACTATGTTTGTATATGTGACATCATGCAATGATTAGATCATAAGTATTTTAAAACTGTAAATATTCACATCTCTTATGTCTGTTGTGCTTCTCCTACAGTATTTCACAATCGGTGAACACTCACACCATTTGAAAAATGCATTATCTCACTTTACCCTTACACTCACTCATACAGGAAACAGTCTTTAATCATCTGAATCATTACTTTGTTTCTCATTTGTATCTGACACCATTCCATTGTCATTGGTGTGCCCGTGTGAACTCATTGTAGACAGAGCACACTTCTCTCTTTGAGCCACAAAGCCGGAACTTCCACACGTGCAGTTGTCTGTGACACAAGCTCACCTGAGGCATAATAATTCACTTCACCCCAGCTGAAAGCCCATGAGGGAGACAATGTACTTATTTTATTATTTTGAAAATGTATGGTTGTGCTGTTCTTAAAAGCTAGCATTTGTACTTAAAGGTAATACGCCATTATTTATTAAGTGTATGTTTGATTTACCAAAATATACTGTCATTTATTGTTGACACATTTGGAGAGTTTGGAGTTAACCTGTGTGTTACAGTGAACCACGTGTTTTCAAAGCAAACTATTGGTCATTGCTATTTTGTATGTAATTGGGCAGAATGGCAGCCGAACAGAACAGGTGCTCAATGAACACATTCTGCATCAGTGATCTGGAAACTCAATATGAGTCCTTATGAGGGAGGAAAATACATGATCATTCATTGTTCCTGGGGAAGAATGCAAGTATCTTGTTGCCCTGACCAGAAGTCATTGTCTCACCTTGGTGTTGATGAAACTACCTGTTTTACCAGATCTTACCTCTGTTGATTTCTTGCAATATATTATTGTTGAATGGAATATCTACAGCTGCCCTTAAATCACCAGGGGTAAAAAAAAAAAGAAGAAGAAAAAAAAAGATAACCACATGCTGAAATTGTCTGAAATGGACTGTCCATCCTGGAGTTCAGAATGCATAGCCCTGGAAGCATATGCGATTCAGGCCAATGTCCAGTCCAACAGGGAAAATAAATAAAATAGTAACTTATTAAGCAGGGCTTTGTAAATCTTAAAACTTTGTTTTCACATTACTAGGTGGCATCCACACACTCCACACAAACCAAATATCATATGTAAATGTCTTTCCATGCTATAGGCACACTATGACTTCATAATGTATCTCACACACTTCTAGTTTTGGTATGATGATGAATATAAGTGAGATTACTGTATAGCCCTTAGGTCTTTTTCTTACTCTCTTTAATTTGACATCATTCTCGCTCTGTCTGTCTGTCTGTCTGTCTGTCTGTCTGTCTGTCTGTCTGTCTGTCTGTCTGTCTGTCTGTCTGTCTGTCTGTCTGTCTGTCTGTCTGTCTGTCTGTCTGTCTGTCTGTCTGTCTGTCTGTCTGTCTGTCTGTCTGTCTGTCTGTCTGTCTGTCTGTCTGCCTGCCTGCCTGCCTGCCTGCCTGCCTGCCTGCGTGCGAGCGTGCGTGCGTGTCTCTCTCTCTCTCTTTGCCATTTTGTTTTTCATGTTATCTGTTTCTCTTTCTCTTATGGTGTCTCTGTCCCTCTCAGTCTGTCTCTTTTTCACTCCCTGTCTCTCTGCCTGTGTTTGGTCTCTACTTTTCTCTTTTCCCTCAGTCTGTCCCTCACTGTCAGTCTGTCTGACCCTGCAACAGTGTTAGTAGAGATAAGGCATACTGTATCGTTACTCTGGGGAGGGGGGGGGGGGGGGGAGTGGTCTCACAGCTCTCCTGTGACAGGTGGATTTAGGTAAAGGGAGGAGCTAGCGTACCTGTGCAGAACTAGCACAGTCACTTTATACTGCGAACAGTGCACCTGTCGAACTTCCCAGACATTCTCTCTGTCTTTCCCTCTCCTCCCTGTCTCTCTCTCTCTCTCTCTGTCTTTTCTTTCCCTCTTTTTTCCTCATTGCCTTGTCTGTCCGACGGCACAAGGGACAGTCAGAGAGCAAACTTCACCATGGATTCCAAGGAGGTGGCCGGAGGAAATGAGAAAGAGAAGGATAAAGTGATAAAGAGGAGGCACAGGCCAGTGTTTCTGCGCTACCTGGAGAGGAGGAAGACAGATACCATCGTGGCTGAGGACACAGCCAAGGGTGACTTCAACCTGGGGACGCTGGTGAGGAGGAGTCAGTCGGACAAGACTGAGTACAGCGCTAAACTTAAAGGTAGCCTACCACCCTCCTGTTAATAACTTCCCTGTGGAGTTACAGCTATGGTAACTACTGTATATCTATACACACATTTGAGTCAAAAAGGCCCCCATTGCATCCCTGACGCCTCACTCTGTTCTCACTTTAATAAGTCAGCTCTTTGCAACCCCTACAACAATGTTAC
>NC_136809.1:29006867-29126867 GCF_951216825.1 Electrona antarctica | reverse complement strand
TTTCTGTGAGAGGGGTGCCTCAGGCCATGATGTCTGCCAATCTCTATGTGTACTTACCTCATGCCAAAGCCTGTGCAAGTTAAATGGAAGATTGTAGAAAAGCCACATGTTCTTCAATTCATGGATTGTCAATATGAGTTACCCTAAACTCATAGATTTCTTGGTAAGGGTTGTCCACACCAAAATTTGAAGGACCCACACTGTATTGTAAACATCAAAGAGGAGGAAGAACATCCGCACACCAGTTTGTAGAGCTCCGAGACTTACTTTATTTTAAGAACAATTTTGCAACGTTTCGACCGAACGATCAGGCAAATATGATATGATATTTGCCTGATGAAGACCTAGTCGGTCGAAACGTTGCAAAATTGTTGTCTTAAAATAAAGTAAGTCTCAGAGCTCTACAAACTGGTGTGCGGATGTTCTTCCTCCTCTTTGATGTTTGCCTTGATGCCTGACATCCAGCACCTGGCCTGAATATTAGGGGTGGGACGATATGGGTTCCTCACGATACGATATATATCGCGATATTAGGCCCTCGATAACGATAATATCACGATATTCGATATATTGCGATATTTGCGATATATCGATATATTGTATGAAATTTCATCAACGATATATCACGATATCTGCAACTACAAAATACTTGGAACTGAAAAAATGCAGCATTTTGTATTCCCACAAAGCTGTTTGGAGACTTTGGACAAATCACCATCCAGTAATTCAGTACTTCTGGTTGCTGTGGAATCCGAGTGGGATTTGCTTTATTTTAGCTGTCATTTCCTCCTTTTCTAAACATGTTGTTCATCACTTCATTATGAACAACATTTCAATTAATTTCATTTCATTTTTTTTATCGATATCGATATTTTAATAATCAATATCGATTATTTATCGCGGGAGGACGTATCGATATATATCGCCATATCGATATTTCAGCACACCCCTACTGAATATAGGCATTGAGATGTGCACACAATCTTCTCTGTGAAATGTATTGTAAACAACACACGAGTGATGTGCTGAACTTGATGGGGAATGTGACTGCTTGTAAATTCAATGAATTTTGACATATCAATGTCTCAAATAGTTACATTGAATCATCAAACTGCTCTGAATGTGATGCCAACAATATTTGTTCCCCCTTTCATTGACATTAAAGTGACAAAGTTATTTATAGTAAATATTTATAGTTATGATCGTTCTTGTTCTTGATGTGCACACCTTATCCACTGGGGTAGGTTGCCATAAAACAAATCAGCAAAACAATTCATCTCTCCTCCTCCCCTCAGAGAAAATGACACCCCACGGTTTGTCTTCCCCCTCTTCACCGGCTCTGGAGCCCGAGGAAGTTCGTCGGAGGAAGATGACCCGCAGGTCAAAGGTCATTGAGGAGCTTGTGCAAACAGAGAGGGATTTCCTCACAGACATGGAGCTGTGCATCAGAGAGGTGGTCAAACCCCTTAGAGAAAAAAAGGTACAATTGGTCTTGTGTTGGAAATTGAGAGCAAAACTGTGAAAACTGCTATCTCTCTTTGTGTTATTTAAAGTTGGATATAATTTTCAGTGTTTAATAGCGTCTGCATTGGTGGTTTAGTATTAGTCATGATTTTTAAATCCTAGTCACATCCTTTGACCATAAAACCAGTAATCACTGTTAGCCTTTGTTAATAACAGTTTTTGAGCATTTGAGTTAGATGTATTTTACAATGGCATTTCCTCCTGTAAGGTGGTGGATCAAATCAAATCAAATCAAATTAAATCAAATCAAATCAAATCAAATCAAATCAAATCAAATCAAACTTTATTTGTATAGCACCTTTACAACAGCCAAAGCTGACCAAAGTGCTGAACAGAGTGAAAACAAGACAGTAGAGCATAGCAATATAAAACAATGAAAAGAGACAATAAAATATAAAACAGAGCATACAATAGCACAGAGCTGGAAAACAATATACAGGTAAATCAGGTGCAATTAAAGGCGAGGGAGAACAGATGAGTTTTGAGGAGGGATTTAAAAGCCCCAATTGACTCGGCAGATCTAATGTGGTGGGGCAACATGTTCCAGAGTTTGGGGCCCGCAGCCGCAAAAGCACGATCACCCCTGCTCCTCTTGCTAGTCGTGAACTCGACCAGCAGCAGCTTGTCCGCAGACCATAATGCTCTAGATGGGGCGTAGGGCACAATTAGGTCAGAGAGGTAGGAGGGAGAGAGACCGTGAAGTGATTTAAAAACAAATAAAAGCACCTTAAAATCTATTCTGAACTTAACAGGGAGCCAATGGAGAGCCAATGGTGGATGTTGACCGTCTCTTCACCAACATGGAGACAGTATGTGAGGTCTCTGCAGCTCTGCTCCACAGACTGCAGCAGGCCACTGCAGAACCTGACCCAGAAGCAGTACTCATAGGTAACTCCCATTCATTCACTATATCAAGTGGCGAAACAATAGTTGTATAGTTGTGCAAGTAAAGTAACAAATTTTACATTTAATTTATTTTTATTTTTAAGGAGACATTTTCATTCACGCCAAGGCTGCTCTGGAGGATGTGTATAAGATTTATTGCTATCATCATGATGACGCCAACCAGTCACTCAAATCCTATGAGAAAGAGGAAGGGATAAAAGAACATTTCATCACCTGTGTTTTAGCACTTAAGTAAGTGCAGTTATCTCTTTCATACTTTTTCATACTATAGTGAACTTGTAATTTATCCCCTGCTTAAAGATCCCAGTGTGCTGTATCTAGTGTCTCGTTAACTCTTTCATTTATGTCATTTGTGTTGTCTTATAGGAAAATATATGACCAAGAGTAAGTATATGATATCATCACCTTTGAGTTTTGAGCCTTTGATTTTAAGATCACAAGCATACCTCTTTTATTGTTTTGTTCTACTTTAATTTTGCTTATCATGTTTTGTATAATAATTTATATTCCATAACATATCGCAATTTAAGCTAATTGTTTATTTATAACAATTCACTTCTGTTTCCGGTATGAAGTTGTATGGTCATTTTGTAACCGTACTTACTGTCCAGAGGGAAGTCTAACCTGCTGGACATGGGGTCTCTTCTCATCAAGCCAGTCCAGAGGGTGATGAAGTACCCGCTGCTGTTAGGGGAACTGTGGCAGGCCACACCTGAAGAGCACCCTGACAACCGGCCTCTACAGGAGGCCTACACCGCTGCCAAGATCATCAATGTCAACATTAATGAGCTCAAAAGACGGAAAGATATAGGTGAGAACTGCATCAAACACACACAGGTTGATAGTAGATTGTTGGGCACTGTAGTTCTGTCCATGATATCATGCACATTAAAGCATAACCATAGAATATTGTCTTGACCCCTATTGTCTCATCAATTCACTGATTGATCCAGAATTCCACGACTGTACAGTACGTGTAGCAGCCTATGTTACTTATTCTACTTATTCCAAAGGAACATCTATAGGCTTACCCATGTGCAAAGTTGCAAACCACTCTGCCATCACTATATGCTTTGACAGCTCTCCCAATCATACACACTTATTAGGGTTGTACAAAGGGAGCTACAAAACGTGATCAGAACATCACTAGTATCAATATTATTATCATATTAGACTGGATATCGTCTGTGATTTTGGATATTCTACTTTTCTGATATGGCACAAGTGTTCCATAAAAATAAAAATATCAGATCGGTAAAAATCTAATTATCGGAATCGGATCAGGAGAAAAAAAATGTGATCGGGACATCCCTAACACTTATCATCACGGCTGTGCAGCCTGTCTGTTTACATTATGTAACTATTGTAACTAACTAGCTTGCAAACATTATATAGCCTTATGAATAGCTATTCGTGTTAGCTATTATGTGTTACATATTTTTACGTCGTTATTGACAACAAGGCAGGCATACAATGGATACTCTGACAATGGGTACAACGGGGATCGTATAACTGGGTGGGACATGCATTCCTAACTTGCAGCATTCTCGAGCGGGCCTCATCGGTCTAGTCTTATCCTATTCATTTCACACCAAAATGTTATTTTCTTTCTTCCAATCTTGGTTCCATTTCCCAGTCATGAAGTACAAGAGGTCAGACGACGAGGGCACATTAAGGGGCAAACTGAACAAGTTCAACATCCACTCCATCCGAAAGAAGGGTGACAGGTTCACAGGATTCCTCAAGATTCTCACTGGCTCACAGGTAAAATACACTGGTTCCAGTACAACCCACATTTACTGTAGTTACAGAGATATGTTGGAAATAACGAGGATCTTTTTTGTATTTGTGAAATATTGGCTTTATCTAAATACCTATTTGGTAAATCGTCTGATCCAAAGCCTGTTGCATTCACCCATTCCCACACCATGCAAGTCAACCTGCTCAATGGGAGCAGTTAGGCGTTCAATGACCTGCTACAAAGAGAGGAAACAGATGGCCACTATACCTCCTGAACCACAAGCCGCCCCTATTGGATAGTTGTGGTGGCAGTTCAGCAGATACCTGAAATCCAAATGTAATCCTATATTATAATTGCCTAGAGGGTGGGTGGACCGTAGACTGTGGTCACAAACGTAACATCGGCAGCGTTGCTCTGATCCGCACCAAACTTGCCACAAACACTGTTAAGGGGTCTGCCATCAGAATAGTCATGCCAACGAGCCACATGTTAGTTCTAACGTGGCCCATGGGCCACGTTAGAACCCCCCGGGGGCCACAGGCCCACCATTGATCCAATCCGCACTAAACTTGCCACAAATACTGTTCAGAGTCCTGCCATGACAACAGTCCCACCAGGGGTCAAGGGTTTCCCCCAGGGACCTCGTCAGGGGCCTCTGGGGCCCACAGGCACAACGTTGATCCAATCCGCACCAAACTTGGCACAAAGACTGTTTAGGGGGCGAACATTAGAATAGTCACACCAGGGGCCCCTGGTGGCCACAGGCACATCATTGCTCCAATCCTCACCAAACTTGCCACAAACGCTGAGATGAGATCTGCCATGAAAATACTGAAAAAAGAAAAAAAAAACAATAATTGCACACATATGGGACACCACAGCAGTGTTTAAGACTTCAAATAGCCATATAATACTGTAACTCGGTGACCATTGCTCTAACTCTGAGCTAATAATAAAATAATAACAATAATAACAATACCGGTAATAATAATCAGTATGATGCCCTGAGGGCAAGAAGTGGCCGAGGTCGCGCTGAAACAACAGAGCTTCTTAATACGGCACAGTTAAGTAGCAGGAGTTAAACTATTAATGTGGTGTCCGACGTGTCCGTAAGGTTTAATGTAGAGTTGCTGGCCGGCTCCATATATGCAGATCTAGGTGATGATCCAGTCTTCTCCATGACACGCGACATATATGGAGCGTGTCTTGAGTGTACAGGGTTTGATGAGGTCAGAGCAGCATATGGAATGTCAGAACAGGTCAGCTCCATATATGGAGATCTAAGGGTTTGATGAGGTCAGATCAACATATGGAATGAATTCTGTATTGTCCATATACTGTATGGAGCGTGTCACGAGGCGTGACGGATGCGAGATGCAGGTTTTCATAGTAAATTGCGACTAGCAAAGTCTATTCTGTGCTTGACTGGGAGCCAAGGTCACAGATGACTGGTGTGATGTGGTCCCTGGATCGGATTCTGGTGTGCAGGCGGGCGGCTGAGTTTTGTATACTGTAGTTTCTGTACTGTGTAGGTCAGTATTTCTTAACATACAGTGAAGTGAATGGAGCAATAAGCTAAACCCTTGTTTCTGTTAGGTGAGGGACGAAGCGTTTGATAAGGAGGAGAAATTCTTCCGGGGTCTGGAGAAAGCTGTGAGACTGCTGTTCAAGAACATCAACTGTTACCTACAACACACCCAGGTCAGTCACTGTTATGTGGAGTACAGACAGGTCAGTCACTGTGGAGTACAGACATTTGATAAATGTATCATGTGGTCTTCTCTCCCCCTGGGATTCCCAGAAAGAGTGTAAAAGACCCTGACCATGTCTCCTCTACTGGAAACCCTCCATTTCCAACCACAGACTCAACACATGAGATCAACCTTACATGAATGTTTTCATTAATGTTGTTTTTTGGTTCTTGTCTCATCCTTTGTGCAGGAGATGGTGTCTGTAGCCATCCAGGATGTTCAAGACCTGGAGAACATCATTAAGGATCCCCCAAAAAATTACACCAATGGCTTATTGCACAAGAACAGCAATGATCCATATAAGCACTTTGTAAGTACCCATAGCTGGTTTGGTGATTTCATTTCATCTACAACGCCCACTGTCAAGACTTTAATATAGGATGCATGAAGTGTAATAAAATAATTAGGACCAAAATAAATTTATACTAATAATGACAAATAATCTTGATTGTAGGATCCAGTAAAATGTTTGGTATTAAAGTTTTTGCCATAATCATCGGTAAACTATCGGTAAATAAATCAGGGTAAATTACAAAGGAACTTTATACAGAACAACTATCAGTAAAATAAATCAATTGAAGCAGGAGCAATCACGGTGAAAAATATTCTGGAGCATTCCTTTGAACAGGGTTTCTTTGACTATGCATGCACCTCCTGGTACCACAGCACCTCAAAGGCCCTTAAAACCAGGCTCCAGACTTCCCAAAACAAACTGGTCAGGCTCCTACTTGATCTAGCCCCCCGAACCCACCTCACCCCTGCCCACTTCGACAGGCTGGAATGGCTTAGGGTCGACGACAGAGTACAGCAACTTGCAATGGGTCTGGTCCACAAGATTCGATACACCACCAAGATACCCATGTACCTGTCTAGATACTTCCTTAATGTTAACGAAGTCCACACCCACAACACCAGAGGGAGTGCAACGAACCATGTACAACCCAGATTCGGCACAAACAAGGGACTAAATTCTTTTCGCTCCTATGCCACCAAAATGTGGAACGCCCTACCAACTGTCATTAAGACATGCGAATCCCTTGACTCCTTCAAAACCGCTCTCAAAGGGCACCTACGGATGGCTGCAATTCGAAACTGGCCCCCGTAAAATCTGAATCCCCCCCCCGCCCCCCCCTTTTTTCCCCTCACTGTATATATTTCTTTTCCCTTTTTACCTCCTTTTTGATGAATTCTTTTTTGATGAATTCCTGTTCTGTCTATAGAAGTGTCTATTTGTACGTCCCTAAATGTTTTGATGATTTGAACATGGTGGACCCTGTTGGAAACAAGTGTAATGCTTAATTGGGTCGTCCACTCACAGTTAACAGCCTTTGTATTGAGTTTGTGCTTGAAATGTACTGTAATTCTGCAAACTGTTAATAAATTCTTCAATCAATCAATCAATCAAACTGACCGAAGGATGGCAGGGAGCTCAGTTTTAAGGAATTACTCAGGGGAACAAGTAAGAAAGACACAGAGCCCTGTAGTATCAAAGGGAGCCCTGTAGTATCAAAGGGAGTTCAATAACTTATTCAGACAGGTGAATTTTGGGCAAGGTGTTCCATCATGTATTAGTACAGAGATCAATTCTTCTACCTCACCTACTGGTCTGTCAGAAGAAGAGACCGGTCCTGTAATTAGGTTCATGAACTTAATGAAACTTTATCAATGTTGATCAATCTTAACTATTATCAGTGCTTGTGACATATACATTTATTCTACTCTCCATGACTCCTCTATGGCTTGGCCTCAGAAAGAGAGGGTGGAGCGCTTTGTACTCGCCCCGCTCACCTCCCTACAGGGCATGTTCAGTGCCCCACAGAAGCTTATCCAGAAACGCTACGACAAGCTGCTTGACCACTGCAGCAGACTGGAGCGATCACACTCCTTCACCCCCTCTTCCTCCTCTGTCTCCTCACCCCCTGCTTCCTCTACCACCACTTCCTCTTCGTCCTCGTCTCCCTCGCCGGTGTCAGAACAGCAACATGGTCTAGCCAGGAGGGATTATGAGGCTATTAATGCCCAGCTGGTGGAGGAGTTGCAGAGGTTCAACATGGCTGCCTACACAATCCTGACCAACTGTGTGCTATGTCTGGTGGGTCTCCTCAGAGGCCTGACAGATTCAATGTTGCACCGCGCTCCTTCCATACAGCAGCTACCGGTAAGGACTCATGTATGTTAGAAGAAGTAATTGGAATTAGAAGTAATTAGAAAATCCTCATTCTTGTCTGTAAATTATAGAAGGACCGTTACTGGACAGGGACACAACGCCTACACATGCAGAACGACATATTCAATTAAATTCAGGGTCCATATCACATTGCAACCGTAATGCATCATTATATGCAACTTTTATTTTTTGCAGGCTACTAGCCTTGTAGTTACTCCACAGGTGAGCAGTATACAACAGAGTACAGAAAGCTTTAAAAAGTGAGACCTTGACTTCTTTATGTGCTTGTGGAATTTCCGCATTAATTTATTTGCCTGGGCATACAGTTTGCATCGTTGTCTGTTAATTCTTTGTCATCTTTGTTGTAAAAGTCAAGGGTTTTATACCATTAAGATGCAGCGTGCACGCATCCGCCTGGGTGACGGCAGACTGCTGGGCGAGCGCTGGCGCTTTGGCATGGGTGGTCAGATCAACATATGGAATGAATTCTGTACTGGCCATATATGGAGCGTGTTTTGAGTGTACAGGGTTTGATGAGGTCAGATCAACATATGGAATGTCAGAACAGGTCAGCTCCATATATGGAGATCTAAGGGTGGCAGCGGGGGCAGTGTCTTGAGTGTACAGGGTTTGATGAGGGCTCAGGTAGGGCCGGGCCTTAATTTCCGGGCCTGTAGAGAACTCTAGTTTTCACCAGCTTCCGGGCACGGCTGCACTAATAACTTTGGGGCGGGCCCGTCTAGAGTTTGAATGGACAGGTATCAGTCAAAAGGGAGACATCGTAGAGGAAGGACGGGTGGGGTGGGATCAACATATGGAATGTCAGAACAGGTCATATATGGAGATCTAAGGGTTTGAGGTTTGAGGTCAGATGTAGAGTTGCTGGCCGGCTCCATATATGCAGATCTATATGTGCACTTGTGTATCGTTAGAATGACAAGATAGTTAACCTTTCTTGAAGTTGAATTATATGTACTGTACAATGCCTTCACTTGTTATTTTTGACTGAAATATTTTGTTTGATGTTTGCTTGCCTAGGCTCCATTGTCAAACATTAGTGAGGTCCAGAGCAGCATCATGGAGGAGCTGAACAACATGGCTTTTGTCAAGGAAAATGCACAGAAACTCATGGAGCGCAAAGTTAGCTTCGAGAGACAACGAGACAAGAAATTAACGGTACGCTTGGTTGATGGTCTGAGTGAATGATCCACAAACCACAATACATGGATTAACCCATTAAGACCTGAAGCGGATTCTAAAAAGAAACAGTTTTCTGAAAAATGTTTCTATTATATGTGAGTGTTTCTCTTTTTCATGTCAAGGAGCCACCAACCCTCATCTCAAAATATTTTGTTCCAGTCAAATATTTGAGTTAAAAGCGTTCACTGTGAAAGAATATACTGTATACTCAAAGATTTTCAGTTTTTGCACACATTTTCATGATTTAAAAAATATAGCCGACCTACAAACTGTAAAACACACATGGCGTATTTGATAAAAACAAATATTAGACATTTAAATTAAAACCAGAATCATGTCTACAAGAAAGCTTCTAACTGTATTAACATACTCTCCTGGATTGTAGCTTTGATCAGTACAAATCTATCGTCCGACAGGCGAGAACATAACCCTGCGGTCTGACTCCAAGCCAGTCTATAGCTCTTCTCATATTTAATCAAACCAATTATAATTCAGTTCTAGCACAATGTTGGAGGTCTTATCGCAGGCATGCCACAATCACTGTGAAGAGCTCTGGGTCGTGATTAAGTAGGCCGCACCAGGTATCAGTTCCCCTGAGACTGATATCTGCATGCGTGTGTGTTTACACATTTGTGTGTTTGAGTACACACGCCATGCGTGAACAGATCTGACTTTCTGCCACCCCCCATGCCTTCAAAACCCAAGGGCTTTGTTACCTTTCACCGCTGCTTCTCCTCTCCCTATCTTTGAATGATCTCTCATGTTGATATGATAACCAAGCATGCATATTCACAAGGGCCACACGCACCAACCAACACCATCTTATTTTGAATACTGACATGAAATATCTGCAGCACTTTGAAGTAGGCACAAGCCAACAGATGTTGGTGATTTTTTCCATGTCTTCAGCACGTTGAATTAAAGGCCTTTCCTATTTTTCAAACATACCTTGAATGCCTGGACCTGGATATTTTATGACATCGTTTTGGTCATAATTCTCATTCTCTCTTTATGAAATATCCAAATATCCAGCATTTGAACAAAACAAAACAAAACAACACAACACAAATGCTCTGTATATCTATACCTATTGGCTTCTCTGTGCCGGTAACATGCTGTAAAAGCCTATAGACATCTCACAGCATGCTCCACTACAACCATATTCACTCCATGCTGTACTAACCTCATCCTCCTTATCGCCAACCCCACAGTTACCAGAGGTACAGCATCAGACGGAGGAGCAGAGAGACTGGCTGCTGGCAGAGTATCCTCCCAGTCGCCTCTACCTGCTGAAGAGAAAATGTAACGGTTGCCAGGAGCAAGACCTCAGCGTGCTGGAGGGAGAACTCGTGGCCCTGCTGGAAGACACAGACCCCCTGGGAAGCAGCAGTCGTTGGCTGGTCCACACTGGAGGTCAGTGTGTGTGTGTGTGTGTGTGTGTGTGTGTGTGTGTGTGTGTGTGTGTGTGTGTGTGTATGTGTGTGTGTGTGTGTGTGTGTGTGTGTGTGTGTGTGTGTGTGTGTGTGTGTGTGTGTGTGTGTGTGTGTGTGTGTGTGTGCGCTCGCGTGCGTGCGTGCGTGCGTGCATCAGGACATAGCTCCTCATAAATAATGTGCATAACAATTCACTATGATTATGGTCTTGCCGTGCATGGATTATGCCATCACACTAGAAGACCACCATTTAGGGCTAGAATTATTGACAGAGAGAGTTATGGGTTTACTATAGCCAGAGTCTAAATGTTTGGGCTAGGTTTACTATAGGAGATAAGAGTTTGGGTCATGGGAAATGGTAACTATACTGTAGATATGCAAGCACATTTAATTATACAGTGTTAACAATATCAGGAAATCGTACAGATTGAAGAAACCATAGTTGCACTTGTACATCATCAGCAGGTAAGGTAAGGCAGAGGTTACCTTTAGAAAATTCTACTACGTGAATAGACCTGCATGTCTTCACTGACTGAGGCTGTGTGTAGAGTAGACACACAAACTTCGCTTCATGACATGTCAGCCAGCGAGAGGGAGAAAAAAAAGAGAGAGAGAGAGAGAGAGAGAGAGAGAGAGAAATTCCCAGAGGCTCTTGTGGTGTCACGGTAGTTCTCCCCGCTGTGCCTCTCTGTCTTGTGTCCCTGGAGACGACGGCTCCATCACAACAGGCACTGACTCCATTGCTAGTTTCCATGTTGCTCTCTAGGTCCCTGTGTGTCTCGCAGCAGCGCTGGAGATCGTGATGCCTTATTTGGAACAAACCGCTGCGCGCAATATTAGTTAGAGTACAAAGTAGCTCCCCTGGGGCAGTCAGAAATAAGGACGGGAAAGATGCAGCAATAACAACTTTATGTTTCCGTGTGTGTGTGTGTGTGTGTGTGTGTGTGTGTGTGTGTGTATGTGTGTGTGTGTGTGTGTGTGTGTGTGTGTGGGGTGTGCATGCGCATGCGCAGGTGTATATAGGTGTAGAAGCACGGTCACACTAATATACTGGAATTACAAGCATTCCTGAGAAGAAGTTATTTATCATTCAGCCAGTATCAACATTATGAACGAGGTTGTCACTCATATTTTTGCACTTTTTAACTCTCACTGCAACTCGATTTAAGACTGTGTAATCAGATGCTCGTGTCTTTGAACTTTCATTATGATTGCTGCTGATAGAATCCACATTTATCATTAGCAGACAATGGCCAAGTCTGATACAATGTTCACTTTCCATTGACAACCTCAGCCACTGTAGGCCTACATAAAAACGTTAACGATCTTTTCTAAAATAAATAAATATTGTTTTGAGACATGTTTAGTTTTAGCCATATTCAATAAATGTTACAGAATATACTTGAACATTCCAGGCCTTTAACGTATCGTTAAAGGCCTGGAAATTATACGGAAATATTTTTCCAGGCGTATTAAAATTACATAGCATTTATCACTCAGTTTACCCTGCAGATTTAACCAGGATGCCCTGAAAATCCAGACAAGAATCTTCAGATCTTCTAACCTCATTGTTTTTGTAGGTCAACAGGGCTATGTGTACTCCACGTTCCTAAAACAGTACAACCCGCTGAGGGACTTGAGTCGAGTCGGGCAGGCTGCCTCTGAACTCCAACAGCAGGAGCAGCAGCAGACTGTCATGTTGGACGAGGACTTTGACAACCTTAGCCTGTTCGTGTCGGGCAGCGGCAGCAGCAGCTTGCGTAGTTTCAATCTGCACACCACTGACAGCTGCTCAACCCTTTATGGACTGCAGGGGGAACTGGAGAGCCCACCAGACACACTGGAGGACATTCTGGACTCAGACGATCAGCAGGTGTGTGTGTGTGTGTGTGTGTGTGTGTGTGTGTGTGTGTGTGTGTGTGTGTGTGTGTGTGTGTGTGTGTGTGTGTGTGTGTGTGTGTGTGTGTGTGTGTGTGTGTGTGTGTGTGTGTGTGTGTGTGTGTGTGTGTGTGTGTGTGTGTGTGTGTGTGTGTGTGTGTGTGTGTGTACGTGCATGCGTGCGTGCGTGTGTAGACTATACAAACTGATGTGCACCTGCAAATATTGCTGATATCAGCTCAAATCCTGGTATTACTTTAGCTTGCAAGTCTTTCTAAAATGCAGTTGGTCGCTGATGGCAGCATTGTCAGAATGTGTAAACTAAAATATACATTTATACAAAAAAGGGTTAGGCAGGATCCACAGGAATCATCTTAAGTATATAGTATTTTAGTATTAAAAACTGTTGAGCTATATCCACCTAATGTAAAGACAATGCAGTGGAAAATGCCCCTCAGATAAGAAGACATATCGTGGAGGGGTCAAACACAATGTTGTACATCTGGAGTTTGGTTTACAGTTTGAGAAGAGAGTCAAGGTCAAATAGAAGACTAATGTTGTCACTCAGCAACCTCTCCAATATCTGCCAAATACGCAGGTGCAGAAAGGCTGCACATCAGTGCACACACACACATACACACGCACACGCACGAGCGCGCGCACACACACACACACACACACACACGCACTACAAACGCAAACACACACACACACACACACACACACACACACACACACACACACACACACACACACACACGCGCACATACACACTACAAACGCAAACACACGCACATACACTACAAACGCAAACACACACACACACACACACACACACACACACACACACACACACACACACACACACACACACACTTTTTACTCAAGCTAGGTCAAGGCTGGGAAATATAAGGGACATTGCTGATTTCAATTACATGCAGTGACGGAGTGACCACAAACCCACAGACACACGCACGCATGCACAAATCCAGTAATCACAATAAAGCGTCGACTAAGCAATGTAACTTTTCACAGGCTTTTCAGATGCCAATAAATGGCTCCTCATTGAAGGGCAGAGCTGGGTTGGGGGGTGTCTAGCTATAAAGTATGAGGACTGTTATTGCACAGGAGCCATAAAAACTGAAGTGTGCTGGTTTATGAAGCGGATGATTAGAAGCTCCGTTAGCTCGCATCGGAATGCTGGGGTGGCACCGCTGATAGGTTTATAGTATCTCCCCCCACCTTGCATAGAGATTATATGGAGTGAATAACATTTATACGATGGCAGGACTGTCACTCAGGCTGGACTCCTCAGCACGAGGGTGGGCTTGTGTTTGTATCTGTTGGCTGTATGAGCAGAGCTAGGGAGTAAGGCCCCCTGCTTGACGTTTGCTATAATGTCACGTTGTTATTTGTGTAATGTCGATGAGGTTCAGTAACTTGTTGCCCTATGAAACTGGGAATTGATACTTGGCCTGACTGTTGAGCTCCCTGTGGAAAACTGATAAACAGTGCCATCTTGTGGATACAATTGAGAATGCATTACTATCACGCTACTTTACTGGTTCAAATAATAGATAGTGTGGATGATTAGATCCTCTGCTGTGCATATTATGCATCTTGTGGTTTTCATTGACGTTTTCCACAGTGGCATGTTCTGATGCCATTTAGAATCTATGAACCAATTCAAAGCATATCCGTAGACCCAATCTCTGATATAGTATATAGTATTTTTTTCCCCTTTGTATAGAGCGGGGACGGATTAATCCCACGAGGGCCCCGGGGCCAGTATATTTTTTGGGGGCCCAAACTTTTATAACTTCACATTATAACATACCTACCCTAACTAACCCTACTATAACATTTATTATGTGAATGAACACAAGGTTATATGTTCCATAGGTTAGAAAAACTATCTCCTGTTTCTGTAGCATGAAGTGGCTTGATTGAAATACACTTTCTGGACAGGGACTTACTCCCAAATAATCCAACCATTGAAGCTGAGTGCCAAGCAGAGAGGCATTTCATAGTATTTGCTACTATTTTATGACTCGACCGGGAATTGAACCCCAACCTCCCAGTCTCAGCTATACTAGGATGAACACTCTAACCACAAGGCCATTGAGCTGGTGGTTAGAGTGTCTGTGAACATACTTGGCCAATACACCGATTCTGATTTTGATAAACTAAAATATATGTTTTTGCTTTAAAAAGGAACACCTAATCAGTGTGTATTCCGTCTCCATTTCTTCCTCTTTAGTTTTATGCCGTGTATGCATTTCAAGCTCGCTGTGAGCAGGAGTTGACACTACAGGAGAGCCAACATGTCCGTATCCTGCAGTTCTGTGACCTGGGAGGAAACAAAGAGTGGTGGCTGGCTGAGGCTAAGGGCCAGAAAGGTTACGTCCCTGCCAACTACCTTGGCAAGATGTCCTACGCATGACAAGCGAGTGGAATAACTGTGCCCAGAAACATATCCAGACAATGTTGACTGAACAGTGAACACTGTTGGCCACTATGCAGCTTGACTGTTGCAGTTGTTGGGGGTTAAGAGATCCCTTTTCAAGCACATTTTAACGATAGTTTCCCTTTATCATTTCTAAAAGAGACTGGAATGTACCTGATTACTTGATGAAGTTGCGTGTTCACTGTGGCACACTTTATAATGTCCTTATTGCAGCTATACCAACCTGTACACTAACCTATGTAAAAGTACTGTGTCGACAACTGAACTGCCCTTTTTTGTAGTGTGCTGTTACATTCACTCACTAAGTGCATTATGAAGGAATTATGAATGTATTTCTTCCAAGTACTTCCTTCCGTTATTTGTAATTACAGCAACTGTCAGCCTTTTTCAAGGAAAAACAACACCTACTTACTTGAAGTGTCATTATCAGTCGTTAATATATTGTTGGAAGCAGGATTGTAAGAAGGTTGAAACATTTCACACTGGTTGCATCCTGCATTGAAGTTAATCTTGCACTAGTAATTATTTACCTTCTTTTTTATGTCTTTGCCATTCTGAACATTTAGTCAAAGACTGAAAAGGTAAGTTGTTTGACAGAACATAGTGGCTGTTTATGGAAAGCACTGGTTATACAGATCAAACCTGTGACCATATGGAGCACTCAAATACCGTAGTTCCCAGCATGCTGCTAAATCATCTCAGGAAATCACATCACGCTCCCCACTTGAAATATTGATCAGTGATTTTCTACAATATGCCTTCATCTTTATTCTATTTATTTCTATAAGCAACTTTCTGTCCTGGCACTTCTTTTATATATTAAGAGAGACAATACGCCTAATCATTAAGAATTAAAAAGTTTCACTTTACTATTGCGGTTGCCTATATGTTTATGTGGTTGCTTATATGCAATGCTATTGCTTATTCTACAGGATGTAATCTGCCCTGGATATCGCATCAGCTAATTAACCAAAACTAAGTGTAGGACGACTAATATTGTGTCTGCTTTGACTTACATGATCATAACCCTAATAATGTAGACATTATGGTCAATGGTGCTGAGCACTTTATTGTATTGTCACCAACAGTGTTGCTGAGTTTAAACTGTTAGGAGGGTGTTATCCTTCTCAAATGATTTATTCACAGATAAATGTTTTATGTTTAAAATTATGAAAGAAATATATATGTACAGTATATGTGTGTAGGATTATTTTGTCCATTATATGTGATGAATAAACACGTACTAAATTATGACCAGGTCCCACCTCTCATCAACTATTTGTTCTTTATACGGAATACAGCTGCATGGTTTTATTGAACAGTTTTTTTCTACGTGTACATACTGTAATTTGGGAGTCCATGACATGGACAACTTCAAGCACCACTAATATAGCAACATACGTTTTTCAGAAAACTACTAGGATTTAGAATACATAGAATCGGCCTCAGGTCTTAATGTGTTAATATGGATTTGTACTGGTGTCCTGCACCAAAAATAGCTATAGTACAGGAAATCTATGGAAAATACAGGATCAACCTCTAACTAATTGCAAAAAAAACAAACTCAACTGATTTTGCATCTTCAATATATCCTGAATAACAGAAAAA
Source organism: Electrona antarctica (assembly GCF_951216825.1). Lineage (NCBI taxonomy): Eukaryota > Metazoa > Chordata > Actinopteri > Myctophiformes > Myctophidae > Electrona > Electrona antarctica. Next base: position 29,110,192 of record NC_136809.1, on the reverse strand, counting down.
AAGTTGCCTGGAATTGTCTGAGGGGAAAGTGTTGAAAATGGCCTGTACAGTATGGCCACCATTGACATCCTATTATAAGGCAATATTTTCAAAATTTCCTTATGCTTTAAGTAGCATGTGACATATCAAACTATGGGGTTTTCATGATGCTGAATCCATTCCAAGCATTAGTTTTGCATAAAAACACTCATTGGGCTAAATTTGGCCATAGCAACTTGCCAAACTGATGATGTCAGCACATTTGGGCAAGTTGCTATGGCCAAATTTAGCCCAATTAGTGTTTTTACGCAAAACTAATGCTTGGAATGGATTCAGCATCATGAAAACCCCATAGTTTGATATGTCACATGCTACTTAAAGCATAAGGAAATTTAGAAAATATTGCCTTATAATAGGATGTCAATGGTGGCCATACTGTACAGGCCATTTTCAACACTTTGCCCTCAGACAATTCCAGGCAACTTTTTTTCTGTTATTCAGGATATATTGAAGATGCAAAATCAGTTGAGTTTGTTTTTTTTGCAATTAGTTAGAGGTCAAATTACATTATTACTGGACTACTAGTCTTGTGAGCTTGTAGATGGGCCATGTGCAACAAAGTAGGCTATATAGGCTTTGAGTGCACTGATCACATGAACGTTGACAATTGAGACGACCTGGCAGGCCCGGCGCCAGGATGAAATGACTGAGGGGTCAATTGAGATTTTTGAGGGGGCTAAAAAAATGTCAATAATAAAATATAAAACTACCTTTTGTGCTGGATTGGTTTTCTAGTGATATTTGGCAGTGATATTCACTAGCAGCACTGGTTATAACAACTCGAATGTTGCTACAAACAAAAACAGTTTAAAAAGAAATCATATTGTGTTGCTAAATCAAGCAGGCAGTGTCAGTTCAATGACTCAGCTGGTCATATGCAATATTGGAATGATAGCACTGCCCCCTTTTTTTTGCTTTTTTTTTAATTGGAATCCTGAATTATTTTCACCTATTTTTTTAATTGGAATCCGGAAAAGTAATTTTTATTTAATTTCAAATACATTTATATGTTATGTTAACTTTATGATTATGAACTGAAATGCAAATATTGGACATAAAAAAGGCTAGTACTAGTCATTAAGCTACGAATATAGACTGAAGTAATTAAAGTGGGTCATGTTTGCATGTTTGTTATTGTAACAGCTGAAATCAATAACATATCAGTATTCTGATATTAACCTGCAGACCGCATTAAGTGAACTGAGTCTGTGCTCAGAGAATACATTCTTCACACAATAGTCCAAAATAGTCCACAGCCCACTTTGCCACTTGCTCTGATCCACTGCATCAATAGCACCCCTCCCCCCCAATGGCAGACAATCATATGTCAGACACATACATTCAGTTGATCCGAATTAACATGAACTTCCTGTTCTTTCCAGATGGGAGATGGCCATGACGCATGTTAGATGTTCCTTGCATGCCTGTACAATACATGTTTTTGTTTATAGCAGCATGTTTCGAGTTGTTATAACCAGTGCTGCTAGTGAATATCACTGCCAAATATCACTAGAAAACCAATCCAGCACAAATGGTTTTACAAAATAGTTTTATATTTTATTATTGACATTATTAAAAAAAAGGGGGTCAAGGAGGTCGGGTTGAGGGGTCAAGTACCCCCTTTGACCCCTCGTGGCGCCGGGCCTGCGACCTGGGTTGCAATCAGACTTCTGGCATCAGTATCACATCTCTCCTTTCTGTCCGTTGTTTCCTCTCTCTCTACAGTACACTGAATAAAGAAGAAAATGCCAAAAATATATATATATAAAAAGAAAAAAGGAAATGAAAAAAGATGCCATTCCAAGCAGTCATGAGTTATCACCAGTACTTTATAAAATATTTGAATGGGAGGTGGTCAATACAAAGAATTACAGTCAGGAATGGATTACACATAATTAGATTGGCTTGGGACATAACGAGGCACACAGACTCCAGCAGCATTATTAATAGCAATGTTCAAGTATTCAGGTATAAGTATAAATTATGCTTTGGCAAAAAAGTGATGAGTGACAAAAAATTACATTAATTCAAATGACAATTTCTTATGTGACAGGGTCTGATAGAATGTTCCACATGTAGGCAAATATGAGATAACACACTTTTTTTTATGGGTTCTGTCTTTTTTTTAATAGTATTATGTTGAAGAATCCACTCATTAAAGCAGCAGTTTTAGGATCACACATTATTTAATTTGGCCTTAAAGTAGTTACTGCTGATAGATGCAAGATAACAATTTTCAAATTTCAATGTATGCCACATAATTGGAAACATTATCTGTACTTTCATAATGTAAAACCGAAAATGAACGTGTCTGACTTGAAGCACATTCTATTAGAATCTGTTGTCTTTTTTTGTCAAGCGTCATTTGTTCACTGAAACATAAATGAGCCGTTAGGATGGTGTTGCTCTCTTAATATAAAACACAATGCTCTGACCATACACTGCCTATATGCATATTCATATTCATATATTTTCCGTTCCCTCACATTTCTTCCAGCGACTTATGTCTACTCTCCTCTTCTTCATCCCCCTCTCATTAATTGTGGACTTGCTGCAGCAGCAGCAGCAGCTAGCACACTGAAGATATTCTACACTATTTCTATACCATATTCTCCTCAAATGTTTGGTGCCTAACTACTCCTACATACTTTCACTTAAATCCAGCTTACTGTAGACACGTATGGATGTACTTTTCACTTTGAAATGTTTCATAGTTTTTTTAATATTTAACTTTTAAAAGTTAAATATTTAAAAAACTACTTTCACATAGAAACTCGGTTCACAAAGCACACTTGAGAATTGTTTTTACCTTGAAACAATTTGTAGTTTGAGATATTTAACTTTAAGCACCCAATGCATTTCCATTGGGGTTTGCTACTGGGGAGAGAGGACACTGGAGGAATGACCCATGTTTTCGTAAAGTCACTGCGTTTGCAATTTTTACACTACGGATGTGTTTTACATCACCAAGTTTGCACGGGTCTGCTCTGATTTAATGTATACATTTTGAATTTAGTCAGTGGTGCAAAGTAACAGTACATTTGCTTACAATGCACAGTACAGTATTGTGGTGTGGTACTTTTACTTTACTTTCCATTTTTGTTACTTCTACCTACAGTAACCACAATAGCCAATCTACAATGTGACTTGTTATGAGCTTGTAGCTATTTTCTGAAGATTTGAGTACCTGGTAGTACTCAAAGTATAATTTTGATGCTAAAACGTTTGTACATGTCTAACTCCAAAATTCCCACACCCACACACACCCCATAATCCATCGCCACCCCACCTCCCACAGCACATGACATACTCCCTCTTATTATTCGAAAAAAGCGTTGTGAGCTTGTTGATCTGCAGCTTGACAATCTTTGGAAAATATGAGTACTTTTACTTAATGGAAACAGCTGATCAACCAGAGCCAAGTCTACACACTCACATACAACAGTACTCAGAGATACAGTACATACAAAGAGTGCACTGCTGGGACCTTGACTGCATTTGTATTATTTAATTATACAATTATACTATTTTTTGGTGGGCTTGAAGCCAGCCCATGTGGTTTCTTCAGGAACAATATTTTCTAGTTAATTTCTGTTCTCATTTCTTCATTTTTTTCTGCGCTGCTTTCTTCTTCACCATCTGCAGCCGCTTCATGGCGTTGAGCTGGGACTCTTGCGACGTGGGAGCCTTGTCACCTGTGCCCCCTTTTGACCCATTTCCATTGTTCCCATTTCCTCCCCCGTTGTTGCTCCCCCCACCGGAACCCCCATTCCCTCCCATGCTGCTGCTGCTGGGGGATCCAGCCCCTGATGGTCCCGTTGCAGACAACTTCCCCTGGCCGTCCCCACTGGATGAGCGGTTTAGAGCTTGCTTACCCAGTGTCAACGGCGGAGGGGGCTTCAGTGGCCCCTGGTTTGATCCGTTCCCATTGCCGCCCCCGGCGGGAATCTTGGCACCACTACTGCCGCCTAGACCTGACTTAGTGCCCGCTAGCCCAGACAGTCCTACAGGTTTCTGGCCACTACCAGGACCCGAGGAGCCCAGTTTGGAGCTGGAGGAGATGGAGGGGTTGGTCTTGGCTCCAAAGGCGGCCCAGCCACTGAGACCACTGCCAGAGGATGTGGTACTACTGTTGCTGATGGCACTGATGGTTGATGTTGTGGTGGATGCCTGGACAGAGTAGAACAGAACAGAACAGGTTAATGTGCACACAAGACAGGTTTATGACACGAGAAAGAAGTTATCAAGATGCATTACCAATACAATATTGGTGCTTTAAATAAATAAATAAAAATCATATTCAATTTTTAATGCAAGGTGTAAAGAAATGTGGCCACTGTCAGTTGGCATCATCATCATGTAACAATGTATTGTTTAAACAAGGCCAAATCCAAAATGAAAGACACAAACGGATCCCAAGGAAGAAACATAATTCGAAGAATTGTCTCATTGTTCTACATACCTTCACCTCAGTTCTTTTAAAAGCCTGGAAGGTACTGGCTGTGTCTGGCTTGAGTTTCAGCTCTGGTTTCTTCACCAGTGTGTCTTTAACAACAGGGGCCACTGATACAGCTGCTGGGGCTGGCTTCTGAGGAGGTTTCTGGGCTTTCTGTGCCTGGTGCACAAATCAAAAACAAGATACAGAATCAAGACACAGTATCAATTGAAGTAGTAACCGGTGGAGCATAGAAACACTATTGAGTAAAATATAATAAAATAAAAGATAAACAATATCAGATACATACGTAAACAATCTCTCCAATGACACAATGCATAATAAATGTATGAGTACAATGTTTGTATTCCAATACTCAAATTTCTGCTCACCTCTTCCGTCTAGCAAGGCGGACTTGGCGGTGTTACTGAAAAATTGGTAATCTGCTGAAATATGTGACCATCTTGTCATTCTTGTGGACTTTCACATGTCTGAAGTTATTCTGACTGCTGTTTGTTTAACAGAGTTAAACCTAGTATACCGTTAACAGCAGTGATTTACGTTCGGACATTGACATTATGTAAAGTCCACAAGATGGTCATATATTTCAGCAGTAGCCTCGCGTAGCCAGCCGTCATCTGCCTTTGCAATGCATATCCAGTATATTGAATATTGTCACGGCCGAAGTTTTGACGAGCCAACCAGATTCGTCTGGAACCAGGCTATAACCAACCAGGGCCCAGTATGCAAATATGGGGCGGGACATTGCAGAAACAAATCTAATATTGATAGGGATGAGATTAATATCCACGCAGTGATATTAGTATCACTACACGAGGCTATTTCAGCAAGCCATCAATTTCTCTGTAACACTGCCATGCTAAAGTATTTTTTGAGTATTGTAATGTAACTCAGTAATTTGAGTATTGGAATTTAGCTTATGGGAGGAAGGGAATAATGCTTTCCTTACCATGCGTTTCATTTGCCTCGTGCAGCGGGCACAGTACCAAACCAGCCGTGGGTCGTTGACATCTTTGTCCGATACCGGAGCTTTGTGACATTCCTGATGGTACAGGTTATGGCACTCCTGGCATTCAACAAGCTGGTTTCCCATAGTCACCGTCATCTGTCTGAATTAAAAATAAGTATGTCGAATTAACTTATTTTCCTAAGTCACCACCACTGCAAGAAACAATTAGTAATGACTACAAGGGTAAGAACATTTGTGCACAGACAATATTCCTATGACCCCAGCTAGTTGTTCTAATGGAACTAGAACTAAACAAAAATAACAGCTGGGAATGCGAAAGTATGAATGATGAATACCTATCCTTTCAATACTAGATTCAGTTCACAGAGAAAAGTCAATATTACACAAAGTCTTTCAACAAATACAAATGTCTTACAACAAGTACCTTATAAAAGGGCATCTTTAGTTAATTCATTCAAGTAGTGACACTTACCTGCAAACCACACAAGCTAGGCCCATTTCCATGGCAAAGTCATCAGCATTGGTCTCATCATAATCGTGTATGTTTGGCAGGATGAGGTCTTTGTTTGTTTGAACTGTGATTGGTGAAGAGCGGTTCTCCTGTTTCTCCAGACGAGGCTTCTTTGGAGGGTCAACCTCGGCCAGATCAACCCTGACCTTGGGTAGTAAAAAAAAATATAATTTGTGTCCCAGTTTTCAAATTAAACAGTTAATTTCGGTGTGTGCACAACGCTGTGTGCAAGTTACAAATTAGGCTTATTTAATTAATCATATATGATGAATGTATTTCCTGGAATTAATTCATAATCATAAAATATTGGCACATGGGGAGCATAAATACAATTTATTTACAGCAGCAGAACACAGTGAAAGTGACATCCTTTGGTTAAAAATGTGTTTAAATAGTGAAGCTGTCAGAGTGTTTGTCTCTCCAGCGTTTTAATAAACAGAAAATACATTTTCAGTCGTATCACCAACTTCATCCAATCAGGAGAGAGTATTTATCAGCTTTAATTATATAGTGTTCCAGTTCCACTTTTGGCTGCTTGTTTCTGAAAATGCATTTTATGTTTACTAAAGAGCCGGAGAGACAGAGACCACCGTTACTGAACAAACTGGTTAACTGTCTGGGCACTATAGGCTGGTAATCCAGCCGGACAGCGTGTTGCGGGTTCGATTCGAGCCCTGATCCCAATGACCATTGCTGCGTGTCACTCCACCCACATTTCCTGTCAGACTATTTTGATTGATTGAAATATTTATTAACAGTTTGCAGAATTACAGTACAATTCAAGCACAACTCAATACAAAGACTGTTAACTGTGAGTGGACAGCCCGATAAAGCATTACACTTGTATACAAGAGGGTCCACCTTGTTCAATTCATCAAAACATTTAGAGACGTACAAATATACACTTCTATAAAGCCAAAGAGCAGAACGGGAATTCATCATAAAGGAGGTAAAAAGGGAAAAGAATAATCTATAATCAATAAAAGGCAAAAAGACAAAAACATAATAAAAAAGGAGAAAAAGTGAGGATAATACACATGGTACCTTTTCAGCTGGTCTTTTCTCTGCCTCCTTCTTTACTTTCTCTGAGTTGCTGGATTTGCTGCTACTGCTGCTGCCAGAGGAAGAGGAGGAGCTGGACGAAGACTTGGAGTCCTGTTTACTTAGGCTGAGCTTTGACACAGAACTCTTGGGCACTTCTATATCCTAAAGACACAAAACACAAATACTAGTTACAACAATTGCTATGTTTACATTTTAGACTGATCTTTCGGTAACAAAAGGAGTGGGCACCTGAAAACTCTGGGCACCATTTCTTTTTTGTAATTATTTTATATTTACATTTTATAAATGGGGGCCAAATACACATGATATTTAAGGACTACATTTTCATAGACAATTTAACATTGAGCCCACTTGCATTCCTCTTTTCCAGACATTGCCCAATGACACTTGAGGTATGTGGAGTGGAGTGTAATAATCTCTGACCTTTTTGCGAGATGAACACCTTACCTTCAGTGAGGACCGATAAGACGAATCGCTGCCTCTGGCCATGGACTCATCCAGCAGAGCTTTGAGTTTCTCTGCAGAGTCTTTGTTCTTTGAATGCAGATAACCGAGTCCCTTCAGGAAGATGGGATCCAAATCAAGACTCACGCTCGCGGCCATGGTGGAAACTTCAAACTATAATGGTAACAAGTAATGAACATAGTTAATTTAAGAATTCCTCAATTTAAATGTATATTATAATAGCGACATACAGTACTGTCCAGAGCCACACACATTACATTATTTAGATGGCCAGTAGCCCAGACAGCATCCAGACAGTGCACTGCCACTGTGATAGAGAGTGGCTACTTAAACGTTGATTGCTACCGAATTATTATAGCTGTACATCTCTAATAATCTTTTCAATTATTATCTTACCTTTTACTAGAACACTCGCAGCGGTATAGTCCTTACAGTGATATGTTGTGACAAACAGATATTGAACGCTAACTAGTAAGTATTTACAAAAGAAAGAACTGTCATCCCCGGGATATGAAGGGACGCTTTTCCCCCAGTTTTCCCCCCTCCTTGTGTCCTGTGTGCAACCATTAAATACGTCCGCGGAACCCGCAAGACCAAGACGGCCAGAACTGGATGGAAATTGTTCTCAGTTATGCAATATGCATCATGTAGATGCATGTATTTAATATTTTACGTATTATTATACACATTATTCATGAATATATTTTCATGTAAATGTAGATGAGTGTTTCTACAGCAATGTATTGTTGTTTCATAATTTATATTTTGACAGTTGGTGTCGCTGTCTGTCGACGTCTCCAAATTCTTACATGGTATATGGTAGCGAAGAAATAGAACGAGGAAGTGTTTACCTTAACAACGTGGGTGTCAGCAGCCATAAACAGTGTTACAAAAATTGCTGTAAGTAACTTTAAATTGTACGTCATTCGGTCATTGTATGCCCTGCTTCAAAATAAATTAATAGCGCATTAATGCTGCATGCTACACATTTTCAGTTAAATTTGTTAGAGGCACATGTCATGTCATTTATTCCGATAATGTACTGGAAGTTTTCTTTTAATTTGCCACAGTGAAGCCCAAGGCAAATCAAATTCCATTACTCTCTTCTCTTCTCTTCTCTTCTCTTCTCAGCAATGGCGCACACAAACACAAGGGAGCAGCACCAATCTTTATATCTAGAAGTTACTTCCTCCACAAATGAAGATGCAGCTTTCCCACTACACACGTCCATTTCCCTCTTCCTCCTGTCCTACTGTGACTGCAAGTGTTTCAAAGTGCATCTGGTCACTGCCAAGCCTGCTGCCAGCTCTCTGTCACTCAGAGGACATATACCACCGTCCCTGGACATATGTGACATTCAACCAGGCAACTTACCAGTGTTGGTGAAGGGCTGCCGTCTCCCTGCTGTTTTAGATGAGACAGGGAGGTACTGCAGGGCCGGACTGGCTGTGGTGCTTCGTCACATCATCAACAGGACCATGGAGATTGACCCTAGCAGGAAGGATGTGTTGGCATTGCTGGGGTTCAAGAAGACCTGTCTAAAAGCCTGCGCTGAGGTTAGCTGTACATACTATACGTTAATGCATAAACACACACACACACACACACACACACACACACACACACACACACACACAATAATGCTAAAATGTTAACGCAAAAACTAAGCCCTGAGGGCTTATTCGTTTCTATTGTGATCCTATGTATTCAATTCATCAATACAAGACATACAACAATATACAATAAATCCTGACCTCAATACTCAATCCTCAATTCCTCACCAATAAAATAATATTTCCAGAAAAACACTGCAAATTGCAGACAGGTGCTCTTTTATGGCGGTTTTGAAGGACGGTACTAGGGAGTCACACTTTTTGATGGCTGGTGGTAGGGCATTCCACATTTTGGTGGCATAGTAGTAGAATGAATTCATCCTCAAGTTTGTGCTGCATCTGTGGGGAATGAGTCAGTGGAGCTCAACTCTGGTGTTGTGAGGCCTGGGCTGTGGCTCGGCGGTCGAGGCACCTTGGCCGGTGGCCCGAGCCTGGTGGTGTGCCGCGGGCTCGACTCCCGGTCTCGACGGCCCTTGCTGCTTGTCACTCCCCCATCTCTCTCCCCCATTTCCTGTTGGCCTACTGTCTGTCCCTCTATAAAAAAATTAATTAAAAAAAGGCAAAAGCTGCAAAAAAACATAAAACAAAAAAAAACTCTGGTGTTGTGCCTGTGCCACGTGGGTGTTTCTCACTCCTTTGAAGTAGTCTGACAGGTACACATGGGCACTGATCCCTTTGAGTATCTGGAAAACCAGGCCCATTGTCCTCTACCCTGATCTCTAGCATAATGAGCAGGGGCTAGGTGAGTCCTAGATGTTCAAATGCTAAATTTAGTTTGCAGCAATGCATAAAACCCAGTACATGCAAAATATATTTTACAGACAACATGTAAGACCATATTAAATCAACTTATTGAGACAATTAAATGTGTGACAGTGTGTCATATAGCAGTTGGTGTCAATTGTCATGGAACTTGCCCCACCCAACTGTTCCAGGGAATCATCTGATAAGGCCACACACTCCCGTTACCCACTTTAACAGCTTTTCTCAAAAATCGACAACTTTGTAATTATTGCATAAAGTAAACTAGTGTGCAGTCTGTTGATTAGTCAGTAAACTAATAGCTTGGTCTGAAGAAAGGTGTGATATTTGGTTCAGTCCTTGATTTGTGATTTTGTTCTATTGTCTCCTGTTTTGGGCTAATTCCCTGGTTGATGAACCATCAAATTCTTATTGGTTTGAGCTGTACTTTAATCTACTGACAAGGTTTCAGTTACCACATGAGCAATTTAAACAGACAGGACTTCAATAAATGTGTTGCTACAGTATATTTGACCCGTAGTTTGTCTTTAATACTGTGTCCCTCCCAGGTTAGGTCTGATCTATGCATGTCCAACTCTCTGTTTCTTATAATCAGTGTGATTCAAGCATCTTTCACTGTTACACACTCAATTAGTTATTTATTCTGTAAGAGGCTAGCCTTCTAAAATGTAAAGATTTTATGTTTTCATTCATTCACATTCAGGTGAGCCAATGGACCAGACTGTGTGAGCTGGGGATTCCTTCTGCTGTTGAGGAACACCTCCAGAACCCCGCTGATCCATCCCTGCACCTCCCCTCCACCATCCTCTACCTGGAGAAGAGACTAGGCGAGCCTGTTAAAGTCCACAATGATGACAAAATACGCAGGCAGAAACTTCAGCAACAGAAACAACAACAGAAGAAGAAAGAGAGCCAACCTTTAGAAGACCAGGAGAACCTCCCAGACTCTGACTCCCGTTCAGAAGGAGGGATGGAGCTCAGGACAGCCCTGGCCAAGCTATCTGTGGATGCGGTTCCCCCTCCGGCCACCAGGGAGAGCTCAGAGATCAGGAGAGTGAAGACGGCAGAGTTGCCCCCTCTGGAGCGAGTGTTTGCAGAGGGGCTGTACTTTACTCTAACCGATGTTGTCCTCCTGCCTTGCATCTATCAGTACCTGGTGAGTGTCTGCATGGGGACATTCTGTTTAATACTACACCTGAGGACCACTCCCATGTCCAGGAACTCTCACTCCCTGTTACTGTGCCTCAAGGAGAATAATGTGCATTGGCTTTTGGCATAATTAGTTTGGGTCAGAAGAGTCAGTCATGTCTCATCATGTTGAAGGCATGTTATATTATCCATTACTTTATATTGCATGCATACGGTATATACATTATAAACTCTAAATAGGCACACATACTCTCTCTAACTCTAAGCCTTTTGATTTTTTTTACTGTGTTTTTTTGTGGCTTTCGCCTTTATTTATTATTTTTATGGAGGGATAGACAGTAGGCTGACAGGAAATGGGGAGAGAGATGGGGGGGTGACATGCAGTAAAGGCCGTCGGGATCGGGAGTCGAACCCGCGGCACACTGCCAGACTGGATTACCAGCCAAGGTGCCTGGACCGCTGAGCAACGGCCCAGGCCTGCCTTTTGAATTTTAACATAAAATTTACTGCATCGTTTCACAAAGTAAACAACAGCAGCAGCACACATAATGCCTGCACCCCCAATATTGCCTCATCTCATTTGTGTCTCATTTAGAGACGCAAGCTTCCTCATGCCTCATAGACACGGCCATTTACCATATTTACTCTCGTCTCCCATGGAGACTGGTCTGCATTATGATGACTTGTCAAATTAGGCATGACGTATGATATTGACATTTCGCTCAGGTTGAGCAGGAAGGAAGAGCCAACGCATTTATAACCAGCCAGGCAGAAAGTTGGAGAGGAGTGTCTGACTACCTCAGACTTGGCACAGACTCTCCTGCTGTTTCCTAGGTGGTCTGGAGTCACCTGGCATGAGGTGATAACACTTCAAATAGAAGGGAAGGGCTGGGTGTGTTCAAGTGCACTGAGGTTGAAATCAATCCACGTCACAGATGTACTTCTTGGTTTGCGTGGAGAAAAAAAGATCCGGTTGCTGTCCTCTCCTTATTTACAAGATATATTTATTATTTATCAAACATGCTAAAATATAATAATACCGGTAATACATTTGTGTTGCTGATTTGCCATGCTATGATTGTTTCATTTCAGTGAATCATACTTTGCAAACTTTTCGTGGATTGTTTCCAATCTAATGATGCAAATATCTGACAGAAATGTCCATTTATGCACAATTAATCATTAAGCTCCTGACTTTGAGGAGGTGTGAGGTGCCAGTACACAACCTGGAAAACTGGTAACCTTTATGCAATGAGTGCACAGGGCAGATGTTCAGTTAGCATTTTGTGGTTTTAGTCACGGTTTGGGTCAGCACATGGCATTATTGATTGGTGATGGGGGGCGGGGGCAGACAACCACACCCCTCCTCATTTTAGCTCCTCCAAACTGTTCCCTTGACTGTGGGAATGAAGTAAATTGTGAATTTTTCACAATGAGGCTTTTAGAGCTCAGCTGTGCTCCAGTGGTTTCCAGTTTCACACTCAGCCTAGCGTGTCTCCTCTCAGTGGCCAAATCGCCATTACTGTCCACTGTCAGTCAGGCCAATTCTTTCCCGGTCTCTGTTTGCACGGATCCCATTTCCCATTCCCAACACACAGAGCTATGCCATTGCTTTTCACGACCCCCAACCCAAGGACCCTCACACATATACACACACACACACACACACGCACACGCACACACCACACAACTGTTTGTCCAGGCAGAATGAAGGTTGGTTGGCCTGTTGATTCTGGTTCACTGAACACACTGACATATCTTATGAGTCACTTAATGCATAACTCCTCTCCTCCACAGTGCTCCCTTCAGATGCTCTCCCCTGGCACTCTATCCGAGGTGCCCCTCCTGCTGCGCTGGTACGGCTGTGTCCAGGCGGTCCCTGGGGTCCTGACAGCAGCCACAGCCTGTGGGATGCGTCTGCCCATGGACCTCCATGCTCCTCAAACCCACGGGCCCCCGAGCCCTTCCAGCACGCCAGCTCCCGAAGCCGTGACAGGGGTCACGCTGACAGATTTGGTGGAGCAAGACGGCATGGAGGGGGGGACCACCACCGCTGCAGTCCCACAGGCGCATTTTATCGGAGGCCCCAGGCCCACCATGACGAAGCTTAAAGTAAGGGAATATTTTCCCTCTTTTATTCCATATTTGTTAAGTTCATCTCTTGCAGATATACAGACACACACAGTAATTATATACAGTACAGACACAGTACACATGCACATACACATTTTAATTTTATGAGCTCCCTCCTTGTGTCCCTTTGCAATAATGAAAGAGAGTCAAGGGATGCCCAGATGGTTGTTTGTTGGCTAGGCTTCCTTTAATTTAGAGCCATCAGTGTCTGCGGTTTGTTATTTTAACGTACTTAACACACATTATTGTTTTGCCCTCCAACTATACTCTTTACATTGTGGAATAGTGTATTGTATTTCTCTCTTTCTAGTGCTTGCAGCAAGGTGACTCAGTCAGAAACACAGCCCTGCATGTTCCCCCCACCCCATGTATCCCTATGCTACAGGATGTGAAATTAAAATAACTTTCATTTAAATATTTACTCTTAAAAGTATAGATCACAGTAAAATAAATGAATAAAAAATAGTGATCAAAAGTCAATTTACATTACAAAAAGGTGCAAACATTGTGAGGTAGTGTGTACGCTTGTGTTTGTGTGTACGACGTGGTTAGTGGTTTCAATATGGATCTATTAGGGTTATGATGAAGGTCAGGGCCAAGTGGACTGAACATTTAAAAATTAATTTGTACTGGGAACAGTTTCATACATTTTCACTTTTCAGTGGAAAACTTAACATTGTGAATTTGAGTCAGTGACTAGCAAGCAACGCACGTTCCACGCGTCAGGCAGCGTTGTTTGCTTATGCATTGCACTAAATCTGGAGATTAAGGAGAGAAATTACTATTCAGGAGAAGGCACAGGGGAACAAGGGTTAAGAACAGCCGACAGGGTTGTGGATCTGTGTCATATTCATATTTACGGTCGAAGTAAAATTGCCCTACGGCCTACAGTATATTGTAATGCCATGATAAGGGTGTGTATAACGCTAATGACATATATTATACAGTAGTTATTTATTTTGTCTTGTTTTGTTAGGATTTGGACAGCTTTGAACAAGATTTTAAACACCAAAGCCTCTATATTTTGCTCTTTTAGTTCATCCCCAGAGATGAAATGCATAGACCACAGTGCCTTTGTAGTTCCTTTCCCTCTGCTCTATTATGCCTTGCTGTTCCACTCCCCTCCTGTTCATTACAAAATTGCACCATTTTTCTTTCATCCATTCAGTCTCTCTTATTATCACTTACAGTAGCACATTAGTACAGACGGTGCAGCATTCAGCTCACCTCAGGTGCAGTAACCCAGTGCTAAACATAATAAACATTTTATAGTCGGCCTAAGCAGCTCATAGTAATTGCTGAATACCCCGGTGAGGAGTGGAGACAGGGCCCAGTGCTAGCATAACTCCTCGTGCGCAACACTATACAGCTCCTGTAGGACGCATTGGATGGCCAAGCAGTGACACACACACACACACACACACACACACACACACACACACACACACAGTACACACACACACACACACTGAACATTATGAACACCTACTGAGCCAATCGTACTACCCATACAGTGCAAACACACACGCTCAAGTCATATAGACAGTTTTGCACACACCAACGCATCATACGCACACACAATCATAAACACATGAGTGCTGGACACCAAATGTCCCTGGAATTGTTTAGGGACTTGGTCCTCTAAGAGTCGATAAACAGGCCCAGCTGTTCAGAAAGTGGCCCGTCAGCTGGCTCTCTCTGTTCTCAACAACGCTCGGCGAAGATAAATGTGAGATTTCCTCTTGGCCAGCCGTCCATCCTGATCTCATATCTAATGTCAGGAAAGAAGGGGGAGAGGGGTGTCGAAGCAGGACAAGGGCGATCGTAAGTGTGGCACGGGGTGAAATGTAGTTGGGGCAGAGAGGCACGCACAAATTAAAGTTTGCGTGCCAGGTGCTTTCAGACATGAACACAAATCGATACGTGTTCCATATAAATGTATGCTCAGGCATATACACAAAGGCTGCAGTGCTGTTCTTGCTCTACCCAGAGGGATTATGGGACTGGCTGTTTGTCGCCACCATCATGTCTGCAGTGCAGCTGTTGGGGGGGGGGCTGTGTGTGTGTGTGTGTGTGTGTGTGTGTGTGTGTGCTGTGCATATTTCCATTTGCACACACATTGATGTGTCTGCATACCGTATGTTTCCCAGCCGTGTTTAAAGTGTGTCCATGACCATGTGAATAATGGTGCCGTCACATTTGCAATTGTGCACAAGGTGTCTGTTTCTGTGTCCTACTGTGTGTGTGCGTGTGAGTGTGGATTCTTTCTGCACTCATGCACATGCGTGTCCCATGTGCGCCACTCAGTCTCATTTGTGTCTGTCTGAGTATGTGAGGACAACGCCAGGACTAATAGACAGACAGACAGAAGGCTGGACTCCAGCAGTAGTGACTGACATGCCATCATTCACTAGTGCTAACCGGAAGCCCCAGTCCCATCTCTCACTCACACTGGGCGTCATTTATCAATGGAGTGCATATTCTGCCCTAATTCTGAGCTTGGGTTTTGGTGTGGGACCATGTCAACGTGACATTTATCAAGTGATCCTATACAGCCAATCTTAGTGTAAATTTGGCTGCTCCTTTGATAAATATCACGCCTGAAACAAACCATAATTTAAGTGACACGACACGCCCTTAAATATTCTCAAAGCGCCCTGATTTTTCGACATGAAGAACCCGAATACGACCAAACAACACGTGGAAGGCCTCGCTGCCTGTCTTGTCCGCTGAAGCCTGCCGGTCGAAATGCCTGACCGCCAGATGTTGCTGCTGGGTCTGTATGTAGTGGTGTAACAGTATGACGATGAGCCAATCCACCATATACTGTATCTCTGGCTGTTTTTCTCTGTCTTTCTTCCTCGGTTTCTCTTTGTGTCTCTTTCTCACTCATTTACTTTCTCAACGATACATGAAAGTAAAACACTCTGCCCAAAATGCATTACTGTTTTCACTATGCCAAGTCAAATAGACAAGCATTTATTTTCTCTTAAGTACTTGCACTGTTGTAAGCACAAGTTCAGGCAAGATGGATTAGTGACTATACTGTATTCATAATTACTATAGAACCAGTCTGCAAGTTGATTTTGTGAGGCCATACATCAAAAATGATGTGTTAATGCCATGGTAGCATTATTTATGTTATCAATCAATAACACAATGATGATTGATTGCACATTGAGCCTTTCACACAGGCAGTGGTGTGCACAGTAGCCCATGTCATCATCCTCAGAGAATGAGAAAAAGACAATGGCTATATCACACAATCTTTGCACAACTCTGCAATATGGAAATACTGTTAATTTGGATCACTTTCTGGACTGCAAAGTTTTGTTCCCCACTTCCCCATATCACCATCAGGCATATATTGTGATATGCATTGTGATTAATAATATGCATTGCACAACAATAATGCTTATCACTTTACTTTATTTAAACGGGACATCGCATATTAATGAGCAATATTCTGTAAATGCACCAGATTTAGCAATGATGCTAATCTGCAGTCTCACATTAGCCACAGTCAACTGGCACAACCCTACATGAAATTACGAGCATTACTCTCTATTTCATTTTCACCTCTCCTCCTCCGGTGCTGCAGGACATGGAGAGGAAACATTTGCACTCTAGAGAGTTGGAGTAATAATAAGGAATGCAGTAGAAGTGGTTTGTCCTCGGGTGTAGTTTCAGATCATGGTGGAGTGAGGTAAGAACAGGCCCCATTGTTATTTTTTCCTGTAAATCGCTTCATTAGGACTCTCTGGAGTCCCCCCAGCATCTAAGCACCGTGGAGGAGTTTCTATGGTAACACATGCGCGTGTGTGTGTGTGTGTACGTGTGTGTGTGTGTGTGTGTGTGTGTTTGTGTGTGTGTGTGCGTGCGCATAGGTATTAATAGGTGTATTTGTGTGTTCATCCATCAGGATCATGGCATAGAGGCAGTGTTCTCCATTCACCCCAACCCTGACTGGACCCTTGCATGGAACGACCTGCCTGCAGCTGTCAACCCCACTGAAGGTAAGGACACAGGCTTCTGCTCTAAATTATTTCTATCCTTCTTTCTTTTATTCTTTTGTTCGTTTGTTTTCTCTCTTGTTCTTTTTTGTTATCAATTGTTTTTTATTCATGACAAAAACAGTACAATTAGGGATACTGGCATTATGAATAAATAAAGAAAGCAAAACACAAATACAAGATATGTATGTATACATAGTAAATCAAAAACAAAATAAGAAACATAAAAAACAAACAAACCCACCCACCCGCCCCTCCCAGGACCATGATGTCACAAACAGCACACCTGTGCCAAATTTCTTAACACTGTGTAAAAGGAAAAAGGACTAAATCATATCCTTAATTTTATCTGCAATGTTAGACGAAATATTATCATTCTCCTCTTTTTCTCCATGTAACCTTGCCATTGACATCTCTAGATAGACAATATCTAAAAAGGTTAGAGCCC
The DNA here is from genome assembly GCF_951216825.1 of Electrona antarctica. Lineage (NCBI taxonomy): Eukaryota > Metazoa > Chordata > Actinopteri > Myctophiformes > Myctophidae > Electrona > Electrona antarctica. The sequence goes on along the minus strand of NC_136809.1, from coordinate 29,092,568 downwards.
ATTGGACGAAATGTTAATGTGTGAGGAGGTTTCCACTGCGTATCAACCTACATCTTCTTTGCCACTGTTAAACCAGCAAAGAAGACACACTTGCGAGTGCCGTTTAACTGTAGTTGGGATACATCATTTAAAATAAATAAAGATGGAGAACGTCTAATGTTAACTTGTGAAAGTAATGAAAGTGGAAACATTTGGACATTTCCAAACCATATGGAAGAAGGTATTTGAAGCACAAAAAGTACATTTGGGATTATTTAAAAACCTCATAGCACATACTCTGCAGGGGGTCATTATGTTCGGTGAACAATGAATCTGTTGATGATCAGGATTTCTAGAAGACAACATAACATTAGATCACACTGTGTCCCAGCTCCAATCAGGATCTAGATTTGGTATGTCATTGCTCCATATAGACATGTATCAACAGGTAGGGTCCCATAATTACATTCTAGTAAAAATGGGGCGAAGGGTGAAAGCCCAATAGTACATTTTGAACTTAGGCAATATAAGGCCCCCTGTAACAAGGACAGTTTGAGACTGTACACAAATTTAGATATAGCAGAATGAAGCTAAGTCCAATACTGTGATGGCAGTGGGAACATCGAACTTACAAAATTAACCCTAAGGAGGACATTCATCTTTATGATTGATACTCAAGTATCAATCATTTGTAATCTGTTTGCACTGTTGCTAAACAAAGCAATTTCAATTATTGACCTCCACGCAGCATCACAATAGAGATGTGTTAGCCTATTTCATTTCTCAGGTGGTCCTCAACAATGAACATAATCCAGAGAGCAGGGTCAACTGAAGTTCAACTCATGGCTACAGTGCTGTTAGAACAGAGTTTTTGCAAATTATAGAATGATCTGATACCAAGATTAATTTGCTGAGATTGTATGTAGTTTATGGGTTTAGATGTTGCGTCTTTAGTTTTATTTCCTTTCTTTAATGATATTGTAGTGCTCTAATGTGCTCTGTTTTTTCATGAATAGATGAATAGTATAAAAAGGATTGGTATGGTAAAAAATAAAAAAGCTCTTTCTCTCGCTCTCTTTCTGTTTCTCTCACTCTCTTTACCACATAACATCTGTGTACAGATCTTTAGCCCTCCTTCTCCTCCATCTCTCCACCACTGGTCCAAAGTCGTAGTGAATCTCAGTGATATACGTCGAGGGAGGATCACGGCGTGCATAATTAAATATGTGCATAAAACATTCCCCCGCTAGGCTACTATAACTTGGTGATTTTCATTGACAAGTTGTGCCCCCGAGATAAACGCCAGCGCACTGACAGATTGAGGATTCCACCCGTCCCTTAAGCCATGCTTTTTTCCTGTGACTGCCTCGAAGGAATTTTAAAATGCTTGAGAGACACACACACACACACACACACACACACACACACACACACACACACACACACACACACACAAAACAAACACCCTATAGTAATCAGACACACACAAATGTGTTGGACATGTAAACGCATACACGCACGCACCTGCCTTGACAGAGTGCTGTGGTCAAGTGTAGCACAGTGTCATATTAGGAGGAAATCTCGGCAACCACACACACAAACACCACACACAGAGGCACACCCTCTGTATGTTGTGGCAACATACGCCTGATATACGCCTGAAGCACAGGCTACCACACACACACACACACACACACACACACACACACCTTGCCATAGTGGTGTGCTTGCTTCAGTGGTGGCTTGTTGCAGTGAAACCATATGCTGTTGTTGACTGTAGTCCCAGGTGCCTAAACCTCTCTCTCTGGCTGGCTATACTTCATCCTCTCATCTTTCTGTCTTCCTTTGTCTCTCTTACAGTCTCTTTGCTTTCTTGCACCCATGCTCATTTTATCTCTATCTTTCTTTATCTTGGTTTTTCTCTCATGGAAGCGTCCGGTAAACACTGTTGTTATTATTATTATAACCAACGTGTGTGGCACTGTGTAGTGTGGAGATAGCTGAAGAGAAACACACACACACACACACACACACACACACACACACACACACACACACACACACACACACACACACACACACACACACACACACACACACACACACACACTGTGTGATTCTGCAACCATCTGCCCCTCATCACAGTCTGTCAGTGTTTGAAAGAAAACAGTAATGCCTGCTTTCATAAATATTTCCTAATGTGGAATATTGTGACAGGCGAAAATGAGCTCCCATGCTGCAACCTCTCACCAGCAAGCTGAGATGTGTCATTTAGAATCTGTCTAATGGGTGCAGTGCTTTGTGTGTGAAAATGCCTCTGTCTGCCCCATAAGCCACTGGAAAAATAAAAAGAGAAACACATACAGTACAAAGGGACCTATCTTGCTTATCCCTAAACTTATTTGCCATTTTTTACTATTTTAAAACATTTTAAAATAGTTCAACTTGCCAATCTACGTCGACACATTGTGAGCTTGTAGATCATTGAACTATTTTAAAATGTGTTAAAATAGAAAAGAAATGTTTAGGAATAAGGGGTAAGGACTGCGGTGGCGCAAGATATAGCTGAAAGTCTCCACTTTCCATAACTGGAACTTGTTGTCTGCAGTTGTCATCTGTTGCTGTTGGTAGTCAAGGCTGCCAGTTCCCACCTGATGTGTGGGAGTCTGCTCCACACCGTATTGAATAACTGCTAGCTTGCATAATATAAGTTATGCATCTTATACTTCGCGTCTAAGATCTACCTATTATCATTATGTGTGCAAGCTTTTGTATGCTGCAAACCTCTTGACACAGCTGCCTTTCCCCATGGCCTCAAACTTCTTCCACGAGGTCTATGAATTGAATTTCACAGATCATTAAAGATCAGTTTAAAGTTGTGGCCACCTAATATGTACAGATATCCATCGTAGACCACAACTGAATGACTGTAGCTGCTTTCTGGAAGAAGCTGTGCAGAAAGTTGTGTTCAGCCAGAAGGTGGTCTCTTTGTCAAACACTCTGATGTTGTTGAAGTGGTCCTTCGTACTTGTCCCCATGGTCCCCCAAATACAAACATTTTGTCCTGATGATGGTCGCAGAGTGACATGATGAAACAGGTGCCTCTGGTATTAGTTAAAGACCAGACCATTGTGGTGGTGTCCAACTTATAGATGTCATTATGTTTCCTATTGGACTCCTGAACAACTGAATATTAATAATACAATAATATATTGTAGGCAGTAATGTTCCTAGCGTATGAACTCTGGAGACTGGAGAGGAACCAAACTTTAGTCATTTCACTTTAGCTGGCACTCTCCATGATAAACAGTGCAGTTGATATCTCCACATGCAGTGTTGGGTCGGTAGGTAGATAGCTGCTGTGTTTCAGTGCTACAGTAATTAAGGAGAAGTGGAGACAAGAGGAAGCCAATTTGTCCTGAACCCGTGTGTGTGGGCTGTGCCATCTGTCTGCGCGCACACACACACACACACACACACACACACACACACACACACACACACACACACACACACACACACACACACACACACACACACAATATTGTATTAGATGTTTGTGTTTTCACGATAATTGCATTATACTTTGCTGACATACTTTTATGCCTCCACACTGGCAAAACAGGAGTGACACGTACCCAGAAAGTAGCAGCACGAACCACTCACATACTACTTAAAATTTGCACACCCACATCCACAAGCAAGCACCCACTCACACACACACATTATACACACACACATACACACGCACACACACGTGTGCTGTGTACACATACACGCACGCACTGTTGTAATGTCAAAACAATACACACACAAACGCTGATGAAAATTTGCAGTATCGTTAGTTTTCTTGTATATGATTTTTTTGCGACCAATGGTCGCAGTTAACTATGGAATCGTGCATTTCCCGTCAGTGTGTTGGTCGGGCACTGGAGCTGACCTGTTCTGATATTCCATATGTTTTTTTTTTTTTTTACAAAGTATATTTATTGGTTTTTTAACAAACTTAGACAACAAACAGACATTACACAACAAGAACATAATAACAAACAACAAAAGAAAATAAAAACAGAAAAACAGCTCAGGCACAACATCATTATAAATAAAAAGATTGAACATACAAAGACATGGCAAGGACAATGAACCATAATGACTCTTGAGTTTTGATACTCCCATTCAGGAAATACATCCATACAGTATATAAATATATGTTAAAAAGGCAGACAATACAGTTATCATAGGCACAAAACATTACAATAAGAGCAGACCCATGCATACTCCACTCAAAGGCGGCAACCGCCCCCCCTCCAGGCGGCAGGGCCACCGCCCCAAGAAGCGGCCCCGATGCAATGCATCGAGACCCCTGCCCGGGCGACCACCCCCCCATACCCAAAGGGCAGACCAGCCCCCACCCCAAAGCAGAGCACACACTAGGGAAGAATGCTGGCATATAAGATATCTAATATATTCCATATGTTGATCCTTCCCCATCCATCCTTTCTCTTCGATGTCTCCCTTTTGACTGATATCTGATCTTACCCCCCCATGCCAAAGCACCAGCGCTCGTCCAGCAGTCTGCTGTCACCCAGCCTGACCCAGGTGGATATGTTGATCTGACCCCCCATTCCAAAGCGCCAGCGCTCGCCCAGCAGTCTGCTGTCACCCAGGCGGATGGGTGCACGCGTCTGGCAAAATGCAGAAGTGACAAACACCTGAGAGTGACCGACTGTACCACTCACATACTATACACGTGCTTATACATTAGTCTAAACCAGATATTGTACATTCACACAAGCGCACAATTCTCCCTATAAAAGCTGTATATTTAAATTGATAAATGGTTTTACCCCCAACTGACCTCCGATGTTATTAGCATGCAGTGTTAACAAGCTCCCTGCACACCTGGGGGCAAATGAGTTCTCTGTGCAGAACACATGGGATGATGGGAACAAAGACTCTCCTGTTCATGCTGCCTGTTTTTACTCAACCTGTAGAAAGCGTTGCTTGCACTAATTGGAGCAGGGACTGTCTGCAGCCAGGTAAGCAGCCAGGTGAAGACTGGATCTATTGTGTAGAGAACAAGCTCACTGGATGTCTGTCACTCTGTCTAGCTTAATGTGGCATAATAGGGGGGTGGAGGGTACATGGATGGGTGCATGTGACAATGGGGGAGAGACTGGGGCAGGAGGAGGAGACAGAATGAGAAGACGAGAGACAATTGGGAAAACACGAAAGATGGGAAAAGAGACATGGAGCTTCTGGGAGAAGAAGAAATTAGGTTAAGTGCGTGTATGTGTGTAGGGGGCTGGGTGTGCAGGGAACCACATAGTTGTCATACTTGAATCATGTTGCCATTAGGTGCTCTGGGGCTTGTTTTGGTACAAGGGGATGAGATGAGTTTCCCTGTCTTTGTCTAAGGTTACCAGAGGATGACAGAAGCTGAAACACCAGCGTGAAAACACAGGCCCCATTTGTCTCTGCTTGTCTGTCTCCGTCTCATTGCATCTTTGGCTATAGAACAGACGAGATTGAGATTTCACACTCAAATTTCCAACTTGGCTGGCGTGAAATAATTTGATTTAGAATGGTGGGAAAATATTTTTTTGTGAGCTACTGTACTGGTCTTCCTTCCTTCCAAGATCAGTTCAAGACTTAATTTTTGCAAGTAACTTGCAAGCCATAGCCATACAGTATTTAAGACAATAATACAAACATTTATAATAATAAATGTTTCAAAATCATTATTTTTGTTGTATATTTTAAGCTCAAACTGCAATCTGCATGAAAATAGGCTATTTGACAAATATTTCTCATCAATTGCTGGCACAAGAACTTCCTGTTAGTTGATGAAAAATACAAAATTAAGTTTAAACAATGTCAGTGGACAGACATTACACTTTATATATGTGTTACTGTACATCGCGAGACCGAAACCCTGATGACCTTGGGATATATCACCGAGGATACGTCCCAGGTACATCCATGCAATGGTTTTTTTGTTCTTAGTTGTTCTATTCATAGTGACTCATTGGAATAGACTATGTGACAACCGGGTTGTCACATAGAATGTAGAATGTAGACTGCACCCGGGAGCAGTATGGGTTGGTGGAGGAGGCCCAACAGCCCACGGTAAGGCCTTTAGGAGGGCCATTCAAGCCGTAAGCGGAGCCTGCGGAACCTCCGTTGCCCTGCTGGTGGAGCCTGTGGAACCATTGTGGCTCAAGAATCCGTCGCTCCTGAATGAAGTGTCTGGTGCTGGGAGTCCACCTTGCGTCCATGCAAGGTTCTTTTGTTCCTACATCCATGTATCAGTGGGATTTACAGTAAATACACTGTACTATTGTGGAGTGTACAGTACATACACTGTACTATCCTGGAATACCAAGTTCATGTGTTAACTAGAAAGTGTGCTCCTCGGAGCACAGGTCTCCGTCAGGCCGGGTTGCCCACCCAGGGCCCGCAAGCTGGTTATAGCCACTTGGGATCTGAAATGTTTGACTTCCACATCTTGATTACATGACCCCAGAGACACATAAGAGTTTTGAAGATATGGTGGTGCTGTAACTGGTTGATTTGAAAAGAAATTGGGTGAAGATTATTCCCTGGCCTACTGGGAGCGTGTGTGCAAAGTTTCTCACCGATCGGTCCAGCGGTGCTGGTAGCATGTTGTCCAAAACGGGCCCCTCCAGCTAATTTTGAAAGCCAATCATAGTCTATAGCTAGTAGCAAAAACTGTTTTGCAAAGAAAAGGCAACATGGCGGAAAACGTCTCTGGTGGAAATGGGCGTGGCTTATTGTCTCCACCAGGCCGAAGGCATGGGGAGAGAGTATGTTTTGCACTCCGTCCGTGTGTCCGTGTGTGTGTGTGTGTGTCCGTCCGTCTGTTACCAGCTAATCTCCGGCACCGTTAACCCGGTCGATGCCAAACTTTGCACACACACTCCCTGGATGCCAACGATGAACCTCTGCCCCACATTTTCCAGAACGGCCTGTTATAGCGCCACCATGAGGCAGCTTTTTTTACCTAAAACTGCACCGATCTGCGTGAAACGTTGCATGCACACTCCCTAGAGGCCAAGGACAAACCGTTGACCTGCATTTTCTGCATCTGCCTTTTATAGCGCCACCAGGAGGCCGACTTTTGTAAAACAAATTTTTTGATATTACTCCTCCAGATTCTGTCCAAAAATCTCACAAATCGTTACACACTATCGCTATGGTCATGTGCTCAAGTCGGTCTGTCCGATATTTCATATTCCATCCTAATTGGCTATAATTAGCTTTCACAGTTTGCAAGATTGCCCCGTTTTGAACAAAAGCCTCAAATCATGAACGCAGCATACAATTTACGTGAAATCTTTCACACATTTTCTTACTAGGCTGAGGAATATATCCCACCCTTTTCACATTGGCCTGTTATAGCGCCACCAACAGGTTGATTTTTGCAAAACACATTTTTTGAACAAAATGCCTCAAAAACATGTTTATATTAATCCTAAACATTTTGCCAAACATCTCACACAGTCCTATCCTCCTGGTGGAGACCTGTGCCCAGAAGGGCACTTTTTCTAGTTTGGGTTCTGTAATGACCCAAGGAATTCAAAGGGAAAATTATTTTGATTGTCCGACCTACAGTTCAAGAGTTATAGGCCATATAACTAAAAACATACAAATTCAACAACACAACATACAGTATCCACATCTGCCCCTTTGCAGGCTCAAGCAGGCCTCTCAAATGTGAGACACCATTAGCACATGTTTTTGTAGCCATGTTTGCTGGCTAATAAGCTGAGACATAACAGCCCCTCCGCAAAAACATCCTCCCTCTTGTTGGTTAGCGCCAACACAGAGAGTTTAGCCAGACTGCGACTGTCACATCCCACGCTTTTCAGCTTGCTGATTGTTGACTGGGAGCGTAACAGCTTGTCATATGTTACCCAACAAACCACCCCTGTGATGCTCAACTTAACTTTGATTCAAACCTTTATTCCACTCGTGTAATAGTTCCATAAAACCCCCATCTTTGGACCCATGCATATTCCAAAGTGGCAGTAACACTGCCTGTGCATCATGTTCAATGTGTCCCTGGCAGCTCTCTAAGCTGGAATATCTTAAACAACTAAAATCTCTGTTCATATTGCCAAGCCAATGTAGAAGATCTGTCAAGCGGCTTTGCAGAAGATCTGCTTTCTGCTGCATGTTTGCTTAAGTACTGTTTTTCTTTTGCTGCACCTCCAAGGGATATTGTTTGTAAAGGTTATCTCTCTTTTCAGTTGTCAGACGTAGCGAGGGATATCTGCTGTATGAAGACATGTAATAGTTGATGAATAAATGTATGAAGTGGGCCTGTACCATACAGTAACACACAGACAAATATTTTAGTACATCTCTGGGTATGTGGATTGAGCATTGGTGTAGACTTCTTTCTAAAACATTTTTTTTGTAATGCTTCCATGGTAGATTAACAGTCCAAGAGCAACTTTCCAGAATATCAAATTGCTTAGCCAGGTGGGTGGACATTGGATGTGAGCTTCCTGGATTACTTTTTTAAGAATACAATTCCCCGTTTTGGCATGTTCCACAAGTGCTTTACTTTGCTTGTTTTGAATACTTAAACTTGTTTGGCAGTCAAATGTCTCTTATGTCTCAATCAGTGGGATGAGACACTATATGAGTCACATGACATGTCGCTGGTGATTTCTGGTGACACACTTACTACTGTACTGTATGTCTCAGACATTTTAATTCTATTATATTCAAGGACCCTTGTCCCCAGGGTGAAAGGCTTGAGGCCAATTTACTTTGCATGACAAGTGTTGTGTGTTTCGCAAGGCATGTGTGACGTAAAAACAGCATAAGCTGTCATGGAGGACGTCTGCCTATGGTGTCACACATATATCTGGAACAATGAAAGGTTGTAGACGCCTTCATAAAATGTCACATACTCTAATTGGTCGGGAAGATGCTTGAGACCACATCCTCTTCCTTGTTTACATTTTTTGGCAATGTCGGCGAGTCACAGACCGTATGAATGTTCAGAACGTTGTGAGTCACAGAGTGACGCTCTGTGTATACTGTATTCCTTTCCTTTCCTTTATGCCTTTGAAGACCCAGGCAGATAAGAGTTTTAAGAAGTGCTGTGTAAAAACTATAGGCACAGACTAATAATGTTGATATAAATATAGATGCGGCTTAGGCTTATTAACCAGCCCTCAGTTGGATAAGCTCAGGCAATGATGCATGTTGGCCTCTGTGATAATGTGTTAATCACATGCCCATAGCCTTATTTCATTTTGTTCACAAAGAGAACACCATTTAGGTTAATAGATTAAAGGGACACTTCACCCCTTTTCCAACCAGATCTTATTTTAATGATGTTTGGGAGACAAAAAACACTTTCCTGGGGGGTTTTATGTGGGTAATATGTGTTTTTAGATATTGTAGTATTTCAAAGTGTCCATGATGTCATGGACACTGGGCTCACTTCCTTCCTGGACTACAATTCCCATAATGCTTTGGTGCACTGCTCCTCCTTGTGGATAGGGAGAAGGCTGTCTTACTGAAACATGTAGTCCAGGAAGTAAGTGAGCCCAGTGTCCATGACATCATGGACACTTGGAAATACTAAAATATCTAAAAACACAAATTTCCCACACAAAACCCCCAGGAATGTGTTTTCTTGTCTCCCAAACACCATTAAAATAAGATCTGGTTACAAAGGGGTAAAGTGTCCCTTTAACCATTACAACTGGAACCACTTCCAGAGAAGGACAATCCCAGCAGGACTATACAGTATAATTTCAAACAGTGTATGGAGGGAGTTGGCTCAAAAACAGTTGCTGCTGCATGGTGTGCTGTGTTGGCACACAGCCATGGAAATAGAACTGTCAAAGGTAGCTGTTTTTCACTCTGCTTTGGTTCCATTATTTTTTCCTGTGTCATAAAACCATCCACAGCAAGCATGTACTGTATATGCAGTAGAGTTTCATTCATGGTTATTTCCTTAACTATTGTGGATAGTTGTGGATCTTTCGCTCATTGGTGACTTGCCATAATATCCTTAGGGAAGATACTGTAGGTTGTTCTCTTGTGCCAAATGGCTGCTGTGTTAACTGCAATGCAGGCGTCCATAGCTGACTTGCGGTATTATTGGAAGGTTGCCGGTTGGCCCAGTGTTACTGTTTAACCATAACCCCTAACTGCACATTCTCACGATGGGTAAAATATAAATTCTACGTATATGCATTATGCAAATATACTGTGGCAAATACCTCAACAACAGCTAAAGGGTACTTCATCACCACCATCGTCATCGTCGTCGTCGTCATCATCATCATCATCATCTGCTTTTTTCCTCCTGTTTTTATTCATGTATGCATAATGCCATGAAGGACAATTTTCTGCCTGTACACAATGCTAACCATTGTATAAAGACCATAATACATAACGCCCTTGAGGATGTTCTGCACTGTGATTATGGGTACTTTAGTGCTGCTATTCCTGTCTAGTAAAGAGGTCCATCAGTTGTGCATACTGCTTAGAGATGTGGAGTACACCAGGTCACATTTCTAAGGGCCTGGCTGGAAGTGGTAGTCTAGACGCAATTCTCTAACACATGTGTGAGTAGGTGTGTGCGCATGCATTTCTGTATCCATTGTGTTCAAGGGACTTGGCCAAGACCGCCAGCATCAAGACACACATACACTGTAAAATCCTGAAGGCCCATTTGCTTACATTTGTACACTTTCTGGGTTACAAATGATGACATTTTCACTGAGAATTTTACTGTGTAGAAGTTCAGCAGAAGTACACCAGAAACGACGGAATAAAAGTTATTGCTTGAACTTTTGCGTTTCATTTGGGTGTCTTGCGTGTGTGGGTGTTTGTTCTTGTTGTGAGTTCTACCTGAGTGACAAGGGAAAGGGCAAAGGCAAGACAGAACGAGAGAAAAAACAAAGGAGAAGGGGGGACAGGTATAGCGAGGGGAGAGCTCGTCTGTCTACAGTAGGTGGCAGATGGCTGCAGAAAGGTGTTCACCCACGGATTACTCCTGTCACACAGGTTGAAGGTGCTTAGATGGGAGGGTCAGGATAGGTGAATTTAGGGCAGGAGAGGAGCTGTTGGTTTTTCCCTTGGCCCTTGCACACTAATGCTTTCAGCTGTCTGTGTGCTCATTCTCTCGCGCGCACACACACACACACACACACACACACACACACACACACACACACACGCACACGCACACGCACACACACACTAATTGCTTGCAATGTAATACAGAAATGATCATGATTTTTTTTTATTGCTGAACATAAATTACATATTTCTTTTAGCTTAGTTTTGTTCTTTCACCAGTTAAATTACATTCTGATGTATTTATTTATAAATGTTTTCATAAAAAATTGGGTCAGTGCGTTCTACCCAGAACGAGTGTTCTGCAACTTGAAACTAGGTGAGCTCGTGCAGATCATGGCCCAGGGCCATGTCTGTGATGAACTGTACACATATTCTTGTACCACAGCCAAAGCTTTTCTGTTTATTGGATCATATTTGACTTTGATTTATTTCATAAGATAGATGATTTTAATTCATGATCTTTGTAAACTCTGGCATTGTGGTTAAATTGGAGTGGCTAAATGTTTTGAAAACGCAAAGCCCAGTTGATAATATACTTAGTCGTATGACCATGTCGCTCAGTGAAAATGACTGATTTTCAATATAACTGAACATCTTTTACAGTATATTAATTCAACAGATTAATTCAGTGTCCGGGGAGCAGTTAGGGGTTAAGTATCTTGCTCAGGGTGCAAACCGTGCAGTGCTAGTGACCTTCTGACAATCATATGGCCTCTCTTTCCAGTCTGCTATGGCCTTCGCTATGGCCTCCCCTGTTACAGTACCTTTCACAATGGAGTTTAAAGCTGCCATTTTTCAGAGTTAAATTAAAGTATTGCTCCCATATATAAATGAGTAGAAACAAATTATCAATTTTAAGCAGCAACATCACAGAACATATACAGTATATGTTCTGTGATGTTGCTCCTTAAACCTGCGGAGCCCAGTGAGGCTCGGCACTCGCTTTCTGGTACACTATGGGACAGAACAATCGGCAATCGCTTTCTGGTACACTATGGGACAGAACAATCGGCAAACGCTTTCTGGTACACTATGGGACAGAACAATCGGCAATCGCTTTCTGGTACACTATGGGACAGAACAATCGGCAATCGCTTTCTGGTACACTATGGGACAGAACAATCGGCAATCGCTTTCTGGTACACTATGGGACAGAACAATCGGCAATCGCTTTCTGGGACACTATGGGACAGAACAATCGGCAATCGCTTTCTGGTACACTATGGGACAGAACAAAGCTGGAGCAATTGACAGTAGTACACCAAACTTTGTGTGTGCGTGCATAGATATAGTCCAAATAGTGTACCATTGGTAATGGTATTGGTAAGTAAAAAAAATGTGCAATGCAACAACATTTAAAAAAATAAGAATTTATTCACAGTTACAGAAACTCTGCTAACCAAATACCAAAATGGATCAGAGCTTTATTGATCACTAAGAGCACATTATGTCCTTTGCATTTAACCATTATATCTGGTGTCCACAGATCTTATCCAGGTTATATATGGCTGATTTAAAGTATATTGACCCGGTTTAACACTGGGACTAGGCATTATGCACCCCCAGTAACTCCCAGCTGTTACAGTAGGTTTAGAGGTCTATAGTAGGTTAAAAAAGTATGTTAAGACAGAGAGGGAGGTGAAATTTCCTTTTGCAGGAAGATGTAAGTGTTATTAACTGTGGAGAGTGGAACAGTCAGAGCATGTTTTATTAAAAAGAGTCTATTTCTGGAACCGGGTCCTTTGGAAGTCTATTAAAGTCCATACTGTATGCAGACATGTTGTACGTTTATTCTATTCCATTTGGTTGCAACAGTTGGTCTTTATGCACTGTGTGCTGGCAGTAGTCTAGTGCATCCTTTCCTCCTGGGATTTGAGCACCGATGGCAAAACATAGTTCTCTCTCAAATCACTTCCCCATCCCAGCTCCCCTTCCTTTCTCCCTATTCAATTAATTGAACTCTTAATGGGAGATTTAAAGATACAGAGTAAACATGGAACACTCCCAGCTTTGTTACTGCCTATTACAGAGATAATTGGCACTTTATTTCTAGTATTGTGGTACAGACATTCCCCAGAGGAGTGTCCGATGAGTTTCTGCTATTTCACAGCAGAAGCTGTGAGGTGAACTGAACCCTTATTTGAATGCGGAGCCATTGGCTGCCTCAGCATTGAGCCTCTTGCAAATGTCATATCAGGAATAATCACATGTCGAAACCATTTTTTTGTTTGCTTTACCCTTTTTCTCCCAATGTGGTAATCATGATCATGATGCCAATTCCGAATTCCATAGAGTTATATACAAGAATGGTGGTCCCTTATTGGCCAAGGGTTCCCACCGACATACATATGCCGATTTGTTCAGACACATGTGACGTAAATTCTCCGTTCATTGTCAATGGCATTTTTACTGTTTGTTCATATGGCATTTTGACATTGACTAGCACCCCTCAATAATAGAGACGCCACCGGATTTTTCCTCATCCACTTGTATTGAGTTGCTCACCCAGCGCATGAGGCGTTCTTCCGGGTTGGAACAGAGTGCATTCTGGGATTGGTATTGGGCCATACGTGAACGCGGTGCGTTGGGCCGTTCATAGCATAGCGCACGTTCACGTATGGAACATAGCGTTCACGTATGGAGCATAGTGCGCGTTCACGTATGGCCCATAATGCCATGCATAGTGCCATGGCCCATAGTGCAATACCACTTTAGGCCACCATGTCCATTTTTCTTCAATGTTTCCTCTCGGTGGTCCGGCCTTGCCAAATTCCCAACAGCAGCCCACACACATGTGTAATCTTGTGCCATCTACTCGTTGATCTTTAGACCAGTTGATCCTCGTGGATGGTATTGAAACCACATGCTTTGGGGGGAGGGGGGGGGGGGTCAAAAGAGTCAAAATCTGTTTTTTATCTAGCATCAGAATTTATAATGACTCGAAATCTCGAATATTAAATAATCTGCATATCAGCACCCCCACCACCTCAGGACATTGTGGTATTGCAGTTAAAACTGCTTTCAAAGTCCAGAAAGAAATGACAAGTACTGGTTATATCAGAGTGGTGATTGAGGCTCAAACCATTAGAAATAAGTTTGAGGGACATAGACAATATGATATTAAATATTAAAAACAGTTTAAAAATGCATGTTATTTCTGCAACGACCATTCTTCTGCTGTGGTCTCTGAAGGTGTCACTCAGACAAGCTAATACACAACAATCATCTTCTTTGTATGCTGGCAGGCTATACCCTGTAAGTGTGAAAACGGCAGGGGGCTCGGGCTGCTAGGAATCTGATCAAGTGCTGCTGTGAGCTGACCAGGGATCAGATCGATTACTGCAACGAAATATATGGGGGAACAGTTACAAGTTTCTCCGTAAGTTAAAGTGATAGACTATACGCACGCACGCAACACATCAAACCTCCGTGGATTCAAATCAATGGTGTGAGTGATCATGGAATGGATTACTTCATCGATTGATCGAGTTAAAAACATGGGTAATTTCTTTCTTCTTTTATGTCGGCTCCACTCCGATCTCAGAACCAATTTCAGAGGTCCATATTATGTCCATTATGGTTTGAAATTGTGTCCATCATTTTGAACCAGCGAAGAGCTCTGTGTAATACTATAACTATATAATTTATTATCCTATTTATGTTCATTTCTGACTTCCTTATTACTTTTAGTAGTGTGTCTAGTGATGTCTATGCAATCCAATGTTTCATGTATTTGTAATTTTATAGGCCTATATGAGCTTGAATGTCCCTTAAATAGAAAGTCAGAAAATGTACTTTACTTTACAATCTAGTCTTTATAACCAGCGAAATAGTCAGCTAATTAAATCGTGAGGAGCCGGAGGACGCATCCATTTGATTTGGTTACACTTCTCAGAGCTACAGAATGTCATGACCCCCCCCCCCCCCCCCCCCCTGAAGCCCCTGAAGAAGGGTCATCTCAAAAGCAGCACTTATTTATGTACGTCACGTGCACTTGTTTCTTTTTACCATAGATTTAAATACTTTGTATTTATCTAGCATCACCTGAACCTGAACATTTTCTTTCCACAATGAAAACTGCTTTAAAGGGTATCTGAAATACCTGTCCTTTTGCAGTGTACTCAAAGAAAACAATGAAATACTAACAATATTAAAAATGTCAAAGAAACTATTTCATCATTTGCATAGTCAAACATCCAGCTGAATTTCTCTGTGTAATTTTAGTCCTCAGTTGTCTGGTAAGTAGAGACCTTGGTTCTTTCCGAGCTGATTAGGTATGATTAGTATACATTTTCTCACATTTCCGTCCAGCAGAGCTATCAGTCAAGCAGAGTCTAAGAATAGCTAAAGTATCACTTTGCCCATATCCTCCTAATTAGATATTACATATAGAGCCACCCCACTGCCAGATTTGTGTATGAATATCATTGACACATTGCTTATTTCCTCAGTATTTTTGCATCTATACTAGTACTTCCCCACTATGGCAGAGAGTGCCAGTTCTCTTAACCACTTGAGGTTAAAAGAACTTAACTGAGGTTAGGGGTTGATGAACAAGTAGACCAGTGGCAGCGGTGGCCGAACGGATTGCGGAGCGGTCTTGATACCGGAAGGTCGCCAGTTCGAATCAGCGGTCCGACACGTTAAAATTACCACCGCTGAAGTGCCCTTGAGCAAGGCATTGAACCACTACCATGAAATGTTCTATGAGCAGGGCCTGGCTGGAAACAAGTTCTTGAGCTTAGCCCAGATACCCTGGGTAAATATAGTAACTTTGCTTTAACTAACCTCATGCACCGGCACGAATAAAGGAATCGCGGTGGCCCCGAGCATGTAAAAACAGTCCCAGGAGACTCAGCCCTGAGTAGGGTTAGGAGGAATAAGGTTAGGTTTTACCGTTTAGGCATAGTTTACTGAGGTTACGTTTAGGAATACCAGGCAGAGCAGTTACGCCGGCTGTAAGCCCGAGGCGACTGTGTTTTGAGGCGAGCATTCTAGTATTCGTGTAGTTTTGTTTACATGAAGTGTGAGTGTTAACCTGCTATTGATCAGATCTTTGACATGTTTCTCAAAGCATTTGCTCACTAATGGGTGTAAGTGCTACGGGCTTACTTTACTCTTTTTCAGCCTTGGAATGATAGTTGCTGATTTAAAGCACGATGGAACTTTACTCGGATGGAGGGTTTGATTGATTCTTTCTTTCTTTCTTTCTTTCTTTCTTTCTTTCTTTCTTTCTTTCTTTCTTTCTTTCCAACACCTTCATCATCATATACTTTTTCTCTTCTCTTCTTTATCTGTCTTCAACCTTGGGTTTCATGCATTTTCCTGATGTACAACACTCTCTTTTGGACACATTAAGCTAATTTTCTCTCCCCGGCTGTGGCTTTGTCATCTCACCAGCAGCAAAAAGCTGGAACACATAATGAGTCTCAGTCCCTCATGCCATCTGCGCATATTGGTTAATTGTATGCCAAAACAAATTGTTGCTGCTGAAATTCATAATTCCCTTCTAGTTGTACCAAATACTATTGTTATCCATTGTCAGGGAGCAAGAAATCCATTTGTCCATCCAGCACAATTGTATCACAATGGTGAAACACATAATCACCATTGTGATGCTGTGTTTCACCATAGCTTGTTTCTGGATGAGGTGTGGTGATGTACTGGTGTACAAAGAGCTGAACCATATATCAATATTATATTGATTTTGTGATATGAGACTAAATATCATCTGGGTATTTTCTGTTTTGTAGTAAAAAGGGAATGGTGTCTACTGTGTAGTCCTGAAGGAGAAAATGGCAACTCATTTTATATAAGCAGTGCTTTGGAATAAGATACTCTTTTTTTTAGGTGTTACTTTGTTTGCCATTGAGACAATAATGATTAATCAAAATCCCTATCTAATTATCCAAAAGCCACATGACCGGAGCTGTGACCGATTTGTGGTCCCTTGATTCTTCTTCTGCTTATTCCAAAAAAGCATATCCACATATCAGATACAGGGGATGGTATTCCTGCTGGGAATTTCTGCCTGATGCACCTCCTACAGTGCCTTTTGAACAGGTGTGTTCAGGTGTGTTCAGTGAGGTGTCACACCTCACTGAACACCTATGTGGGCCTAAACGGGTCATCATCTGGGGACCACCATTCATCAACGTTTCTCTCCTTTAACCCCAGTACGTCTCATGGTGGCGGAGTGATGGCAGGGATCTCTCCCTGCCACCCCCTGCTGATGCCCTAGGACGTTTGTCCCCCAACTCTTATGCTTCCTCCTTAGCCACAGCCAGAAGCTGCCTTTCTTCGCCTCCTCAGCCAGCTCTTTCATGGCTTTCCGATGCCCCACTCCTGTGCATCCCATGTTGCGGAGTAGGCGAGCAGTTGAGGAACCTACGAAGCCCCTACACTCCACTTCCACAGGGCAGATAAATCAGCTTTCCAGCCAGCCTCCCTGCACTCTGCCGCCAGGTCTGAGTACTTGGCTCGCTTCTGCTCATAAGCAGCCTCCAAACCTCCCTCCCATGGGACAGTGAGTTCGACCAGAAGGACTGTCTTGCAAGCCTCTGACGTCTGACCACATGACTAGGTCTGACCCATAGCGATGTTTCCACAATCTCCCTGGGGAACTGGAGCTGCTTCCCCAGGTCGACCGTCATGGTCCACTCATTTCCCGGTGAGAGGAGTCTTGCTGTATCGCTCTGGCGGGAGTGTTTGACACCCTCTCCAGCCCTCGCGAATGTCTACCTGGAGCGGAAGGTCTGCTGTTTGCCTCCTTTCTGCATGACTCTGACACCTCTGCCAGCTTTTTCAGAATTTGGTCGTGTCGCCATCTGTATCGGCCTTGGGACAGCGCTGTCCTGCAGCCCACACATTGCTTGAGACATTTTAAATATAATAAGGAAATCAATCTATATCTAGACTGAGTGCCTTCCCATCCCCAGTGCATAAAAATGCATACTGTACATTGCAGATAGGCACTGAAGGGGCTAATTATTTAAAACCTGCCTGTATGAAAGATTTGATTTAGTCTTTCTTTTCCTGCAAGTTGCCTTTCTTTTAAGTACAAGGCCTCTGTTTCTTCTCTGGTGATGCGATGGCTATGTTTAATGAGCAACAGAGCTGCAGGAGAGTTCCTTTATCTCTCCCAGCAGAGCAGAGAGATAAAACTATGCCCCATCTAAACCATGGGGCTTTTCTGTCTGAAGCACCGGGATGACCAAAGGAGAGAAGCCATCTGGAATCCGGCCAGCTACTTATCCTGGGTTAGCACAGCAAGGCAGGGTGCTACAAACCAAATCCCACCAGGACCTGGAGGTTTTCAAAGGTTTCTAGCAACAACAACAAAAAAAACTCTGACATGTCTCCCTATGAGGACATAAAAACTGTCACAAACTCAGTGACTTTGACAGCTCTGGTTGGGATGGAGTGAAAGGAACACAATGAAAGGGACGAAAAAGATGAGAGTACATTGAATTGGAACAAAGTAGCTGCTGTGGGAAAGCTAGCAGGATTTGTGGTGGATGTCCTTCTCAGGTTTTGTATAAGGAATAACTGAACTGAATGAGATGACTATCGTCACTGTTAGGTGGTATTTCCAAAACTGTTACCTTTCAAGAAATGTAGAACCTGTGTTCCAACGGATCCAATCATGTAGTCATATAGTCGCAAGCTCTTGTTTCTTTCAAATGTTTATAAAAATAAGATAATCCCACAATTTCAGCACATTGTCAGCTTGTAGATTTACGACACTTGTACGATGAAGTAGGGCGTTTATTTTACAAAATAAAACAAAGTTGAAATATAGAGATACGTTTCCGCCCGACATTAACAACATGTTTAGGAGCAGCTGTCTTTGATGAGATCACTTTCAGCTTCTTTTCCTTCAAACCATTGCTTTGCATTCTATTGAGCCCCTCTCCTAGCCAATTCCTATACAGACTGCACAATGGACAATGCAAATAATTTTCCTTTTGTGATAGCAACACTGTATAATCACTTATCCCCCAGACATTATAATTTCCTGAAATTCAGTCGTGCTGCAGACAAATGCTGTCGTGATTTGTTTTCTTGCATTTTGTGTCTAGTGCCAGTTGTTAAACCGCTTTACGTGGTAATCGCCTAAAGCAATAACCAGTGATGTTTTGACAGACATACAAAAGCTGTTGAAAGACGCACGTGAGGAGTCCCACATCACCCCCACCCCGTGCCTTTTCCTTTTTTTCTTGTCATCACATTCTTGTTTGAATGCAGTCAGTAGTTTCACTGACTCTTTATGTGAAAGAGGACATTTTCAGATGACAACAAAATCCTCCCCTGGATGTCACTCTATTCTCTAGGCAGATCCAGCCTCAGGAAAAGCATAGCTTACATTGAGGTAAAGTTACTCACTGCCCACCTCTATGTGGTATTTAACATTTTTGTTGTGGGCCTTACTGTCTGTTTGGAGTAATGTTTGTGGTAAGGTGGCCAATTCGAGCCACTTTAGCTTGTTTCTTTGTCACAAACCACTCATTTTGGTTTTCCTCAACAGGAGTGACGTGGGAAGTGAAGCACAGCAAAAATGCAGAGTAGATCTCTCCTGTTATTGATTACCGTCAACACACCCTCGAGATGTGCCAAGATTATTTCTTCGTCCTTTCGTCCATAAATTTCCCTAATGAAGACCATATGGTTATAATCACATTCTCTTGCCTCTGTGCTTATGCCTCAAAGTGCTAACAAGCCATTTCAAATCTCAAATTGCAGAGGAGAGATTTTGTAAATTGCCCATCGTGATCTATGCCAAGGCTATAATAAGGCCCTGCCAACCAGATATTGTCCATTAAAGGAAACATGGATGCCTGCCAGCTTTGTGACACATATAAAGTGATGTTGAAGGTGCCTTTAACACTGTGCAACTATGTTACAAGTCCTTATCTGTCGCCCCTCTGGAAAAAATATTATTTGTAGTGTTTATGTCTTGGGCAGCGGAGCTGGCGCCTTGAACCCAGGCTAAACAAACACGGACAAGACACCTTGTTTGATTTCAGATGGCACAAAAATGATTTCCTAGCATTAGAAGAGTGGGTTGTTATTGTTCAGTGCAGAAATAATGACAAAGAGGAAAGTAGGCCTTAGTATGCTGGTTGGCCCTGTGGTTATGGGTGCTGTCAAGGCTTACATATGCAATATAGAACAGTTTATGTTGTGCCTCATTAGCAATGTGTGTCTGCTTACAGGCATAATGTGAGAATTTCAGTGTTGTTTCAGTTCAGTCTTTCCTATTTATCTGACCTAATGTCGAAAGTGGGATGATTAGGGTTTTGTTTCCCTACGTATATTTGATTACATTATCATAATTATTATATACCATAGGCTTATAGATGCATGCAAGATATATGCAGACTTGTGTTTTATGTAGCATTACAGTGCACACCATTCTTGTAGTGCTTTTGTGGGCAATATCCTTTACCTTAGCTAAGTCCATAGCTGATAAACAAGTAAGGCGCGCAAACGCGGGAAGCGAACGCAGCTCGTAAATTGCAATAACAATTAGAATAAATTACGTACTTTAAGTTTTTTCATTTTAAGTTTTTTTTTTTTAAGATTCTTTAAGATTTTTTTTAAGTTAAGTTTTTTTAAGTTAATTTTTTTTAAAGTTTTTTCCTTTCAAGTTTTTTTTTAAGTTAAGTTTTTTTTAAGTTAAGCTTTTTTTTATTAAGTTAAGTTGTTTGTGTGTGTGTGCGTGCGTGCGTGCGTGTGTGCATGCATGCGTGTGTTTTTGTGTGTGATACAGCTGCGCCCTCTGGTGGCGGGCGGGTGGTGTTACAGCGTGACACACACACAGACAGACAGACATAGCCTGGCTAATAAGCCAGACTAATATCACACAACACTGTCGCGGTATATCAGTCTGGGCTGGCTCCACTTGGATTTCATTTCCCGGGGGGGCGGGTTCAAACATTTTCTCTTTGACGCAATTGGTCAGAGCTACTGTCAGTCAAAAGTCTCAAGCATTGAACGTCACTGTACCAAAGCCCGCCCATATTGCATACCGTGTCCCGATTGGTCCGACCTGTTCTCGATTGTAGGAAAGAGGCGTGCTACTGAGCCTCGCCAGACCGAAATCCGCTGGTAGGCAACTTTTTTTTGCCAACGGCTGATTCGGTCTGGTTTATTAACCAGGCTAAGACAGACAGACATGATCTGCTGGGTCTCATAGTAAATGCTCACTGCGTTCGCAACCAATTGTATTCATAATTTCACCCCTTGCTTAGGTTAGATGTGAAACTAGAATGTCTGTTGCTTATGTAAGCGTCAGTAGTGGTTTATCTGTTACCAGATTGGAAAATGAAAGACAATAAAAATCAGTGCCACTTCGTCACGAAATTGCTCCCTTTTTACCACTTTAAAACATAACTAGACTAGAAAAAGTGCCCTTCTGGGCACAGGTCTCCACCAGGAGGATAGGACTGTGTGAGCCTTGAACCTTGAGGCATTTTGTTCCAAAAATGTGTTTTGCAAAAATCAACCTGTTGGTGGCGCTATAACAGGCCAATGTGAAAATGGTGGGATATATTCCTCAGCCTAGTAAGAAAATGTGTGAAAGATTTCACGTAAATTGCATGCTGCGTTCATGATTTGAGGCTTTTGTTCAAAACGGGGCAATCTTGCAAACTGTGAAAGCCAATTATAGCCAATTAGGATGGAATATGAAATATCGGACAGATCCGACTTGAGCACATGACCATAGAGATACTGTGTAACGATTTGTGAGAACTTTGGACAGAATCTGGAGGAGTAATATAGTCGGCCTCCTGGTGGCGCTATAAAAGGCAGATGCGGAAAATGCAGGTCAAAGGTTTGTCCTTGGCCTCTAGGGAGTGTGCATGCAACGTTTCACGCAGATCGGTGCAGTTTTAGGTAAAAAATGTGAAAAGCTGCCTCATGGTGGCGCTATAACAGGCCGTTCTGGAAAATGCGGGGCAGAGGTTCATCGTTGCCATCCAGGGAGTGTGTGTGCAAAGTTTGGCATCGCCCGGGTTAACGGTGCCGGAGATTAGCTGTTCACAGACGGACGGAAGGACGGACGGACACACACACACACACACACGGACGGAGTGCAAAACATACTCTCTCCCCATGCCTTCGGCCTGGTGGAGACAATAAAGTGCCCCTCTGGGCACAGGTCTCCACCAGAGCAGGTCAGGTTGTGGCCTCCTTGTGGCGATATAATAGGCCAATGTGAAAAGGGTGCCATTTCTTCTTACAATGGCATGGCAATTGGATGATTTGAGGCATTTTGTTCCAAAAATGTGTTTTGCAAAAACCCACCTGTTGGTGGCGCTATAACAGGCCAATGTGAAAAGGGTGGGATATACTCCTCAGCCTAGTAGGAAAGTCTGTGAAAGATTTCACGTAAATTGCATGCTGCGTTCATGATTTGAGGCCTCTTTTTTTTCAAAACGGGCCAATCCTGCAAACTTTGAAAGCCAATGTTAGCCAATTAGGATGGAATATGAAATATTGGACAGATCCGGCACACACACACACACACGGACGGAGTGCAAAACATACTCTCTCCCCATGCCTTCGGCCTGGTGGAGACAAAAAGCACACAGATTTATTGTAGAGTAAGTCAGCCATTGTTTAATGTGACCAATTGTGACCGGGGCTAAGTCATTGGATTTTTTTCCATTTTCGTTTTTTCATGTCATATGAAAGCAGGGAATCATAGCTTCAAATTGACATAATGGTTGTTCAGTTTGACCCACCAGTATTGTAGATATGGCTTATAGAATAATGTCTTGCAGAAAACAGCGAGTTGAGAAAACATTCTTGAAAGGTTCACTTCTGTGGACTCTTAACATTACATTACAATTTCAGCTCTGACATGTATTTCAGACGTGAAGAGTCTGCTTGTGCTATTAACTCATTTTGGATACAAATAAAAATAAAACCTTTTCTCTGGTGAAATGCTGGAGGCTGCCCCTCAGTCAAATCTGGTACAATAGTAGTAGACCTGAAATGAAATAACCATAAGCCTCTGGCATTTTTCAGCAAATTATGTGCTTAAATATGTATTTGTTCGACTGTCACAGTAAAAGATTTATGGTTTGAGCACAAAGTCTGAAAATAATCAGACATGTAGAGCTTGCTCCATATGCTGTCATTTTAGTGTTTCACAAAATTCAAAATGGCTAAAAATAGTAGGCAGAGCTTATGGGTTCTTGAGGCATATTTCTTCCTTGTGAGAACATGGAACCAATAATACCTTAATTTCATCACTCTAGGTCATATCAGATAGCATAACCATAAGCCATTGAAGGCTTTATGCACATGCACTGTTGTAGCCCAGATGAGATACTGTAAGTATGCAAGCAAACAGTTGAAGTAGATGCACTAATAAAAAATGGCTCTCATTCCCACCAATGTTTCTTTTTTTATTATTATTAATCAATCCTCATTTAAGCAGTTGTAAGATTTGAAGTATGAGCTCAGAAATAATCGGGTGTGAAAAGTTTCTTTCTTGTGAAATACTGTACCAGAGATCCCCACAAATCAAATAATTGAATTTGCAGTGAGAGATGCACATGCACGGTTTATTAGATATCTGTCAGAACTTCAAAGTGGTAATGAGTTGACATGTCCCAAACCTATAACTCAACACAACAAAACAAAACGCTAAATATGTAATTATTGTAGTGCATTATAGTTTATTTTCACAATAACACATAGAAAATAAAGAAACTAAAATAATGAAAGAAAAAAGAAACAGCAATCCAATTATTTAGATAAGAAAACAATTTTAATTATGTGTGCAGAGCAGGCTAGATAAAAAACAAAAAGATAAAATAGTTATAAAACCATAAGTACATTTCACCTCAAACAAACATAAGAAAGAAACATTTGGTGCTGCAACAAGTACTGATAAGTCCCCATGTCAGCTAGTATTATTCCATTTGTGCATAGATATTATACATGTACTAGAATATTCAATGTGCCTCCTTTATGTTTAATCGCTGAAGCAGCCAGTAGTCCTCCTGTGGTGACGGATGTCTGGTGCTGAATCAGGGGCCCCCTGTGTTCACGACGTGTTTACATTCTGATCTGCCTGATGTTACTGTCTGATAGAGCCCAGAGCCATTCTGTGGCATTAGCAGCAGCATGAGGGCTCACTGCCACAAGCTTCGGTAGGAAGGTCTTCTGCCAGCTTCACTATAGGAGTCACAAACCTCGGGTGGGGGCACTACTGGGGCTAGCAGTGATGTTAACGAGTTACAGAAATAGGCCTGAGACTTGCAACCAAAAGGTCACTTGTTTGAATCCCAAGGCTGTGGCTAGGGAAAGTACCGTACCTCCTCAAAATATACAGTAAATTGTCCAGTGGAGCTGCTCCAAGTGGTCAGGTCTATAGTCATCTCAGAATTGTCAATGTGATTAATTGTATGAGCTTGAATTTGTATTTTTTTGGTCAAATCATATCTATGATAATTGTCTTAATTAACATGAGCATCCATGCTCACACAACTTCCCACGGAGGAGTAAAAGTGATGGGGAAAAAAGGGGATGTCTGTCCTGTCAGGCTATACTGAAGGACTCTTTGAATGCCTGGGGTCTCTCTCCATTGGACTAACTGCAAATGTTCATTGGACAAGGGGGGTGGGGCCGTGGGGGGTGGGGCCGTGGGGGGTGGGGGATTGTGTGGTACTGGTGATCTGAGTGGAAAAGCATTGGAAAACCCGTCTCTGTTGTTGCACAAAGAATTGTTCTCACCCGCTGCGTGTCATCTCTGGCTTTGTGCCAAATAGCAGCCCACCATGGCCCCTGTTCATAAACACTACTAGTATCCTCACTCTGGTCTCAGCTCACAGGCTGTGGAAAAAGGTTAAACAGAAAAGTGTTTTGTAGGAAAACAACCAAATCCCATCTGATTCCTAACTAAAGATGTCTGCAACAGTGTATTCCGAGGGATCACAGTAAATGAAGACAGTGCATTTACATTTTTAATTTGAATCTCAGTGGGTGGCCAGTACACACCACACTAACAAATGTACACGCCATGTCCTCTTGTTTCAAGGTTATACGAACCCCTTCCTCTTCAGCGGATGACATTTTTCTGTTGTAACAACTAGAGACAGCCTGTGGTTTATTGCTATATCATCACACTGGCAACCTGTTGACGTCTTATTGGCTGCCCTTTACGTTATCTCCTACTGTTGTGAGGGTGACACAGATGGTCCTCTGCAGGTCCCTGCTTATGCCTCAAACTTTACTTGCTTGTTTACAACACTTCTAAAGATCACACTGACACACAGCATGTTTTGGTTGGAGAGATGTCCTAATGTAAAGTGCGTACACATTCATCATCACATGCACGTTCACATTTCACTGAACAAACCGTTCTACATAAATTGTATGTACTCTACACATACTGTATGGAATCAATCAAAACAGGACTCAACAGTCACATTAGGAAAACAACGGTTAATGCTCAATACAAACAAAACTAAAAATAATAGTCATTGGAAGTTGTAGACAGTCACGTAGCTGGGAAGTATAATAAACTAGAAAGATGCAATTCTGGAAAAATTGCAAAGTGTGGTTGCCGCAATCGCTATAATAAATAAACATTGTGGCAGAGGCGAAGACATTAAGCCGGGAGTCCAGAAGGTGAGAACAGCATTCATCCTATTGTGTTGTTTGGGGCTCCAAATAGATAAAGAGATCAAAGCAAAATTCCAGCTGTTAAACCCCATATAGTCAAGCCTGTGCTTCTGGGTGGTTCTGAGAACATAATCATTCTGAAATAATAGAAGGCTCATACATCATCAATAAATGCTTACGGTACGGACGATCCTACATCTGAGCTGGATGAGCCGGGTTGCTAATGTGAATGTGAAGAACAGGGCATATCCCAGTGGAGGGAGTTGTCTGAAGGCGGAGGTGGAACTGTGTGGGCCACACACACACTGAACCTACACTGTACCAACATTACTCGCCAAGAACTGACCTGGGACCTGCGAGGGGAAAGAGAATCCTGGGAAAACTATGTGGTCTTAAGAGTGATTTATATTTAGTTGCGTGTCGGTGACGCTTTGTGTGCTAATCCATGACAAGAACAAACCAACTAGGGATCCATAATAAGCATTCCTCATTTATTGGTTCACTTTAACTGTGGCTGGTTGCAAGTAGTTGATACAGTTGAGCATAGGCCTACTTGTCCCCATCTATCCATTCTATCTACCCCAAGCTTCATTCATATGTCATGAAGAAGGCGTTTTACTCGCATGCAATTTCATAATCTGGCAGGCTGGAACGGCCGGATATGGGAGATTATGTTTTCGCCGTGTGTGTGTCTGTTCGACTCCAAGTCCAAGCAGCTCATCTACACTCTTTTTTTATATGCAGTATTATCTTCTTGTTATATTGTATTTCGTATTGGGATCTTTTTACTACAGTCTGCGGAGCATGCCACACATCTTGCTGTTTGTACTGTACCTGTGTGAGAGAGTGTATAATGATAAATCCTCCACACTGTGGATTACTGAAGGCAACATGGTTGGCATAACAATATTTCAGTCTTGTTGTCTACAATGAGGTTTTTGTATAAGGAACTATACCGTTTCATGCTAACCGATAGTGTTTGCTCATGTATTAGTGGCATTTGCTGCCTCTTTCTAATTATTGTTGTCATAACTCACTTTTGTGGGAATTTAATCTCCAGCTAGCCATGAATAAGTCCATTACTGTAGAAAAGTGCCAAAGATCATAGAGCTCCTTGCATTATACCTGAGTTATACCTCTCCATTCATCTCTTCAGCAGATTTAATGAGGTACTGTCAGGGGCCACCCTTTAGAAAGATCCATTTTGTTTTATGCTCTTTATTATTTTAATGAGTCGATGGCCGCGTTTAGTTGGACAGAGGATATCCTAAGCCCACTATTCTACTGCTCATAAAGCCTGCGGCAGGTTGGCCAGGAACCTGTGCCAAAAGAAAATGTGAAATGTAGAGTTGTAATTTCGGAGTTACGAAAAGTATTGAAGGGGATAGGAAAAGAGTGTGTGCTAAGATCAACTTTGGCATCAGATGCCTGGCAACTGAGGCTGATGTCCACTCAGTCAGGTCTATCATGCAATGGCGAAAGAAAACACTGCCCACGGGTAGCAGAAGAGCTTTCCAATATTAAAGGACCACTTCACCACTTTTCAACATCTCTTCATATAATTGGTCCTCACTAATGTTCATGATAAAACACCACCATTTTGTCCTACTCAGTCTGTGTCTCATAGGAGGGCTTTGGGCAGTTCGGACACCCGTCCACCAGTGACATCATCATTAGGCAGATTTTTTTTTAAACAAGATTTGTTTTAAAATATATTTAGATTTGTATTATCGTGAGAACGATGGCTTCAACTTTTGCATTGCAATTTTTCAGGAAAAGAAAGCCTGCCGTTTCTATTAGCTTGGATTCACCATCGATGATGTCACTGGTGGACGGGTTTCTGAACTGCCCACAGCCTTCCTATGAGAAACAGACTGAGTAGGAAAAAATGGTGGTATTTTATCATGAACATTAGTTAGGACCAATTATAGGAAGAGAAGTTGAAAAGTGGTGAAGTGGTCCTTAAAGCACCAGCACCACAACATAATTTAATAGAATATCATCCTGGATTTAATGTGCTTGACTTAACACATGTACAATACTGGACTTTCCATTAAACTATGGCCATAATGGAAATTAAGAGAAGCCATTTTGTTTATATGGTTCTATGAAGTATAGTCACTGTTTGGAGTGAGGTTCAGCGTTGTAGGTGCTGCAGCCTAATAAATGGAGTTATCCACTCAAGACATGGACTGCTCCCAAATTGTCATGGTATGATTATGCTAATGCCAAATGCATTAGCATAATAGTACAGTCTTTTATCAAAATTAAAAGAAATAATGTTGCTAATGCCAAAACAATAATATGACCCCACACTGCTGTCCCCCCGGTGGTGTCCACAATACTGCCTAGGTAGGTAAAAGCTTCTACCTCCTCTAGGGCAGTGCTGGTCATAGGTTGGTACTTGATGGTTTTGGCATGGATCTTGATCAACTGTGTTTTTTCTATATTGGGAGTGAGACCGAGTTTTATTGCAGTTTGTGAGAGTCTGTCTGTTTTCTCTTGCATCTGTGTACAGTATGTGTACGTGAAAGGAGAGCTATGTCGTCCGCAAAATCAAGATCATCCAGCTGTTCCCACATTGTCCACTGAATTCCATTTTTCCTCTCTGCGGTTGTTTCTCTCATGACCCAGTTGATTGCCAGGAGGAACTGGAATCTCTTTATTATTAATGGCATTTAATGTTTGTGTTAGGGACAAGATGACGTAAATTTTCCTTTCATTGTCAATGGCGTTTTTAAAACAAACATTGAACTAAAAACAAACATTAAACCTGTATATAGGAGGGGCTAGCGCCCCTCAAAAATTAAAGAGATATTTGCTCGTGGCCTAGAAGGTGTCCCTTTTTCCACTAATGCTAGTTGCAGAAGAATTAACACTCCATTAATGTGAATGGCTATTTTGCAGGACTTTAAGTCTAATTTCAATTACCATGATATGCATTTTTGCAAATGGTAGGGTGTGCTTCTGCCTTCTAGGTATTCTACTATTCTGGTTCTAGTGTAAAATTCTGAGATCAACCACTGTTTGCTAAGAAATCAGGTATTTATTTACCCAAAGACACTTATGGGTAAGCTAGGTATTACAGGATGATCCAATTGTCTGCGATTCTAATAAGTTCCATCCATGCCTAAATAAAGCTGTTGCTTGTTTGTCTAAATTGTACCTCATAATTTCTACAGCTGTTATCTAAGCAAACAACCGCACATGAACTGTGCAGACTTTCTTTTCACTAGTTGCTCTTTGAGCTCAAACTCTTTTGGATGCAAAGAAGTGCCTCCACTAGAATATACATCAGAAGGTTGTGGGACGTGGGTAGGGGGCCCAGGCAATTACAGAGACTCTTGGTCCAAACTTTGCAGACCTTGCCTTCACCCTGCTCCCTGAAACAACATTAAAAAAGCATGAAAGGGTAAGTTGTGAACCCACTCCATCCATGTCGGACAGCGGTTAGTTATTCTATGCTATCCACCCCCTCACTCCCACAGGGACAGAGCGCATGGGTTTGATCATGAGCCACAGAGTGACCTTCAAAGAAAGAGACAATGATGAGACAGAGGGATGCAGGAAGACATGCATGCACACTAGAGACTGACACAGGAGTGGATTTTCACTCCCGTCCCATCCCACTCCCACAGAAAAAATCCCATCCTGTCCCAATCAGAGTAAAACAAAAAAAAAACATCCCGTCCCACTCGTGGTAGAATGACTCCCGATCCCATCCCGCTCCCACTCAAACACTTTTTTGTTAGTTTTTTTTAATTAATAAATCAGTCATTAGGAAATGCAATGGATTTTGTGTTCTTTTTAGATTACTGTGTTTCATGCAGTTTTAATTTAAAATATATGGTATATATTTTGGTGTCCAAATCGAAAAAAATGCGGAAGTAGACTGTTCTTCCGGGTGCTTCAAAACACCACTGAGCATCTTCCATCGAAATTAATAGTAGGGGGCGGGGCAGTCTGCCCTTTATCCTTTATAACTCTATGTGCAGATAGCATAACATCTAACTGACTATGTGTACTACGTACATCACAGAGGTGCACTGTCACACAGGATTGGGACAACAGGACAACACATCCAGTGTAAGATAATGGTGCAGGCTAGACCAACAGAAGCTCCAGTTATCTACATTACATTCAGCATCCAATCACATATAATTACGGTAGCCAGCATTTCCAATGTCATCCCGCTTGTAATGCCGGTTCCAATTAAATCCTAAATGTATTCTGGATGCAACAGAAGGCTTCAATAGTGAGGCCTCCCAGGAGTTCCCCAAGAGCGCAAGCGTCAATGACAATTACTCATCCAAATGAACCGTGGAGTCTGGTCAATACTGTTCCTAATTTTCACCACTTCTTAATTTCATCCCTCACTTTCTTTCCTTTCATTCTCATCTCCTCTGGGATCTGCTTAATATCAGCCAGTGAGAGAGGGACAGAGACAGAGGAACAATACGGCTGTGACATTTCTCATTTGTGCCACAGAATACCCGGTCTTGCATTCCTTTCATTGCTATCCACCCTTGGTTGTTGTCAATTTGCATAAGTGTGCTTGTGTGCATGTGAGTGAGCAGGAGATGGCGAAAGTAAAAGTGGGTAATGTGTTTCTGATATTCCATCTGTGTGGCCGCAGTGGCGTGACTCTGGGGTAAAGGAAACACTCATCACTCTGGATTTATGAGCCAGAGATGACAGTGTCACTGCATGGCAGTGGATCAGTGTCGATGTGGCTTGTTTTGAAGGGCTAGAGAGACTCCGAAGAAAGCTCCAGAGACCAAAATGTGCTTTGAGTTAATGGAGTTACACACTGAGTACACATGCCGCTTCTCACAGTAGCTGGAGAATTCTGCCGCAGATGACAACAACACACTTTTTGGCACGCTGGCTTTGTTTTGAGGATGTTGAAGGGTTGTTTGCATTGTAAATAGTCTCAAAACGTGCTGGTGAAATAATGGAGGCTATATTTAAAGGAGTAGTTCACCCAATTAATGACTTATTTTCTGTCAATTACACATCCTGTTTTGTTTTTGTTTTTGACGCATTCCTGAGCCAATAGTTGGATGGCCAGGTGGCTGGTCAGTAGGAAACTCAATTGAGTCTGATTTGCTCAGGAATGTGTTACAAAAACGAAAAATAATAATAAAAATAAATACGAATTCAAGACATGTGTAATTGATAGAAAATAAGTAGTGATGGGAGATTTATCGGCAGACACATCGGTATCGGCCGATTCTAGTTTTTTTGTATTAATCAGCATCGTTCCGATTAATCAATCAATTCATCAATCAATTGTCTTTACAGATAAACAAGCCCAAAGTAACAGCTTGAACAGATCTAAGCTCACAATGTAAGGTATTAAAGTTAAATCTGACTTGCCTAAGGCTGCAGTGCAGATACCCTGGTACATGTATTTTTCAGAATGAACTCAATTATTATATTTTTTTAATACAGAATGAGATCATATCGACGTCAGTGATATCGGTTGTCGACCATAACAGCAAATCGGATATCGGCCAAAATGTCTCATCGGTACATCCCTAAAAATAAGTCATTTTATGGGTGAAGGCAGCTCACTAAGTGCAAAGAAATTCAGCATGTTGAATTCAGCAAGTATTTTGATCTGAAGTGACTATAGTTGGTCTTCACATTAGAATTCACATTAGAACTAAATAAAGAACTGCTGTGTTAAGTTACATTTCTTTCTTATATGACACACTGACTTGACTTAACAGATGTTCCACCTGTGCTGACGCACTCATGATTACAACATTATACACTCTTCTTCTAATTGCAGGGAAAATGTCAGACGTCCGTGCGATCAGGAAGAGGCAACAGCTGAATAATTTGGTTGCCATGGTAATGGAGCTGGTCAGAACTGGTCAGACCGTGGTGGATTTCTGCAGTGGAGGGGTAAGTACATTATATACATGTAAGTTCATCCCTCACTCTGTCAACAATATGTCTGTATACTGGAATGGCTTAGGGTCGACGACAGAGTACAGCATCTTGCAATGGGTCTGGTCCACAAGATTCGATACACCACCAAGATACCCATGTACCTGTCTAAATACTTCCTTAATGTTAACGAAGTCCACACCCACAACACCAGAGGGAGTGCAACAAACCATGTACAACCCAGATTCGGCACAAACAAGGGACTAAATTATTTTCGCTCCTATGCCACCAAAATGTGGAACGCCCTACCAACAGTCATTAAGACATGTGAATCCCTTGACTCCTTCAAAACCGCTCTCAAAGGGCACCTACGGACGGCTGCAATTCGAAACTGGCCCCCGTAAAATCTGAATCCCCCCCCCCCCTTTCCCCTCACTGTATATGTTTCTTTTCCCTTTTTACCTCCTTTATGATGAATTCATGATCTGTTCTGTTCTTTGACTATATAGAAGTGTCTATTTGTACGTATCTAAATGTTTTGATGAATTGAACATGGTGGACCCTCTTGTAAACAAGTGAAATGCTTAATTGGGTCGTCCACTCACAGTTAACAGTCTTTGTATTGAGTTTGTGCTTGAAATGTACTGTAATTCTGCAAACTGTTAATAAATATTTCAATCAATCAATCAAAACAGGACCGGTTTTCATTGTTCCCCGTGTCAATCATTGTGCTTGGCCTATCCAAGTGTGTAAGTACACACTCCAACCCCCACTGTTCAATAGCTTCCATAGCTTGCTGTGTTAGGCGTTAGACTACGAGACCATTGTCCGCGTTGGCTGTATCGACCTGTCCCTTAGGTGTCACAATTAGCCAGAGAAGACTTGCAGTAGGACAGGAGACTTGGCTTATGCAGGGTTTGAGCCTGAGGAATTTTGGTTACTGGGCTGGTGGTGGCCGGTCCTTAATTCCTTAAATTATACAGTTGACTTTTGCAATGAGTTAGACAGCAGAAGAAAACCGTTGATTTCTACCCCTATTTTTTCCCTCTACTCTTCCTCTATTCTAGTGTCCTAATCTTAATTTCTTCACTTTGTTCTTTGGCTTTGCTTTTGTCTTGGTTTCTTGCTGTGTGTTTGTGGTTA
Source organism: Electrona antarctica (assembly GCF_951216825.1). NCBI lineage: Eukaryota > Metazoa > Chordata > Actinopteri > Myctophiformes > Myctophidae > Electrona > Electrona antarctica. The sequence continues at coordinate 29,059,769 of NC_136809.1, read as the reverse complement.
TTACAGTGATGCTTTGTGAGGAGCAGCGGTACCCACTGGACCTGGTTGATGGTCAACACTAGGTTCTGTGATCTGCTGATCACAGAACCTTTTGATGTTGACTATATGTGGTCTGCTCTCTGTCTCTGTGGCTTGAATTCATTTTTCATTTGTATTTTTCTCAGGGTCATGTTGGGATTGTTTTGGCTCACACACTTCCAGATTGCCAGGTAATAATGATGCGTATAGCCCTTTGAGTAATCATCAAATTATGGTAATTATTTATACTAATACTTAATCAATACAAATACTATACAATACTACACAAAACGCAGTGACAACAACACAGAAATGTGTGTGGGGAGGAATCAATTGGCATAATGACTAAAATAATAATAATACAAAAATAAAATAAAAAGGAAATTCAGATGTCATGGTTAAGTTGGTCTTCCTAGTTTTTATTTATCACATTCTCTGGAGCTATGTAACTGTTTTGAAAACAAATGGATATTAAATATGCATTATCTTCTTCCAGGTGATCCTCATAGAAAACAAGGAAGAGTCCTTGGTCAGGGCCAAGAGTCGCAGTGCAGAACTGGGTCTGACCAACATAGGCTTCATTCAAGCGAATTTAGACTACTTCACTGGCCCCTTTGACATTGGGGTGAGTACGCTCAGCGACAGAAGCAGCTCACTCGCTGAGATTTGACTTTTTTTTTTATATATATTGTTGAAATGTGCTACATTGGAACTGCATTCCTCCAGCACTTCTACCACTGAGAGGAGTTCATCTGACCATTGAAATGTTGTTGCCACCAGAATCAGGGAAATTAGTTCTTAGTTGAAAAACAAATGCCGTTTGCTGTTCAGGACTAGCCTCGCGTAGCCAGCCTTCATCTGCCTTTGCAGTGCATATTGCCCCAGGCAGATTAAGTCTGGCCCCTCTCAATTGTGGGAGGACTTCAGGACCGAAGTGGAGATGAGCGAACCAGATTAGTCTGGAACCATTCTATAACCAACCAGAGCTCAGTATGCAAATATGGGGCGGGACATTGCAGAAAATAAAATCTAATGCTCAGTAACTGACTTACTGAACAGGATGAGACTATATCCACGCAGTGATATTAGTATCGCTACGCGAGGCTAGTTCAGGACATGGCACTACTCTTTTATTCCCTTGACTCTAAAAAATAACAGTGGATAGGTCTAGGAATTTGCATTGATACCGTAAGCTATAATTTTACCCGTAGTAACGGTGTACTAGTGAACTGAAACTAATAATAATGGCAATTATGCTGTTCACATGATCTGTGCTTTCACTACCTTACAGTATGTAACAATCACAATGGTCACAATAGATTATTTGTGTCATAGCAGCTTGCACTCAGACAAAGCAGAATGTGGCAATTTGTTCCCTTTCCTGTGCATTATGAAAAATAATGAATAATTTTACCTACCCAACTGCGGGGCAAAGGTTGTTACCCCCATCATCATTAATGCTGAGTTGCTGAGTATGACCTTTTCCAACAGAAATCATTAAGGGAAATATTTTCCTCTCCTTGCATTCTATTTTCTGTTATTAGAGTGCATTGCTCAATTCCTTTGTGGTTCACTTCCTAAAAACAAAAGGCATGGACTTGTATTTTCAGTAATTGTTTCTGGAAGGAAGCATGTTAATAACAAAAGCAGAAACTGTTGCCTACCATTTCAGAGTTTATATAAATTATAGAGGCAGCTTGGACCCCTGGTCACCCTGTACTTCCTAATTCATCAACAATTCTTATAGCGCCAGCATCTCTGCCAAGAAACTTCAAGATGTGTCTGTTTGTGTGGCCAACTACAGTGCCTGGCCGTACTTCATAATGGGGGACAGTCTGATTTTTTTAACTGGAGTTAGAACCCAGCACTTATAAATACTCTCTGCAAGTTTCAACACTCACCACTACACTCTACAGTCTACAACTCTACACACACTACACACAATACACTTTCTATTAACGCCCACCTCGCTCTGTGGTGCCCTTGACTTACCGTAACTGCATAATTACAATTTAGCGCAAACAGGTCCTTAATTATGGTTGTGACTGTGTTGGAAGATTCGCTGTGCAACACAAAAACAAGCGCTGTGGAGTTTCGTTTTTCACTCTGTGTGAAATGAATCTCGTCTCTCTCTCTCTTTCTCTCTTTCTCTCTCTCTCTCTCTCCTCTCTCCCTCTATCTTTTGTTTTTAAATAGGAGACACCAGTGCTCAGTTTGTGTTTCAGGTCTTCTGGCAGGCACGTTAAAAATATTGGTCTGTCTTAAAGAGTCATACCCTACTTTCAGAAAGAAGGAGCTGTGCTAGTAGCCTCTGTGCCTCTCTTGTTCTCACCCTCCCTGGGACAAACAGGAATCTGTGTGTACCTGCTGTAATTAGAAGGAACCATTGTTGCCACCTGGCCATTCCACAGAGACCAGCTCCACTTGGAGAAAAACAAACATTGCAGAATAGTCTTCTCCTCGTTGCACAGGGAATCAAGTCTTCATCATACCACACACACGCTGACACACCTCACACAATCACACATGTACACACACATCGCAAATCGTTTGACATGACTATTCACCAAGAAGCACATAACACTTATAAATATTTATTCAAAGCAAGCCCTCGTATTTGTCTAATTTTACTCACTTGCCTTGCTTCTCATTTGCAATGCCCTACCTTGGAATATCACCCTTTGCTGCACCTAATCACCCAAAGATGTTCACACCTGACAGCGCTGTGCATTACATCAACTGTCATCCTGTAGCCCTGGATTCAACATGCTCCCATTTTTAGTCCGACATTCAATTAATGACGCTAATTAAGTTATTTCAGAGGCATAGCTATTCTTAGACGAGCTGTACTCTACTCCTGGCTGTGCGTGGGCCAGGTGTGAGACTGTTATCAGGGTTATGGTATTCTGTTAGCTGGAGTATATTTAGTCTGTCATCCCTTCTCCAGAGGGACAAACAGTGAGCCAGGGCCCCTGAGGCAGGGAGCCGCTTGGAATGCTGGGCCCCACGGCAACATATCAACACTGGATGCCCGAAATATGTTGTGCCACAAGATCTATAAACAAGGTTCCTGTCTGTGGGCACCTTTGAGATCCCAGGGGCCTTGAAATCGTACAAACTTGTTTTTTGTCACCAGTGTTATGAGAAGATATGGGAAGTTGTGGAGTTTATAGATTTTGTGATTGATCTTTATTTTGTTTGGATGTAAATGCCATCACATATAATTTCTGTGTTATGCCGTGTTGGCTTATAATTGATTCTACCAATTGATCTTTTTTGTTCTTGGTTTGAGATCATTTTTAAGGGGAAAAGCTACATTGATTTGATTTCACTTAGTCTTGTGTTGGTGGCTGTTGATCATGTAGTAAGAGGACTTCTTCATGATCATTGCCTGTGCCGATTCCACATGATTTCTGTTTTTATTTTTCCTGGTCTTTCTTTTCATTTGTATTCCTTGTTTCTAGCATTTTATTTGTGGGTATGAAAAGTATAACAATGTACTCACTACTCACTGGCCACTGGAAATCTGGAAATTATGCTCAGCTCTTTGACCTAAACTTGGCTTGAAATGTGAACTTGTTCTCAACAGAACATAATCAGTCACCACTGGAGTTGAATACAGTACTGTACATGGACATAGAAATAGAAAATAAAAGAAACAAATCAGCTTCCAAATAAATATTTTATTAAAAATAGAAATGAATTATTACACCATAATGTCCACACATAAATGCATTTAAAACACCATGACAACAGAGCTGGTAGTGTAGTCCACTTCCTGAAAATCTGTGTGTGCCTAACATTAGTCATTGCATATTATTGACCTGTTAGTTTATATACATCACACTCTTGGTCAATGCACATGCACTCTCTCTCTCTCTCTCTCTCTCTCTCTCTCACACACACACACACACACACACACGCACGCACGCACGCACGCGCGCGCACACACACACACACACACACACACACACACACACACACACACACACGTACAGAGCAGGATAATTTTAGGGATTAAGTTGATAGTGATATTGGAACTGTGTGAACTGAAAGTCAAACATAACAAGACAAAAATGAACAGCTGAACGTAGATCAAGCCATAGAAAAGTAACAAAAGAAACTATATTTTGAAAAGTAATAAGCACCTCAGTGACCTCACCATTACACAAGGGTGTGATGTAAGATATGCAGTGTTGTTACAGCTGGCAGTGCAGTTGGAGTTTGTTGTCTCCAAATGCGTAGGTATAATTACACAGCCTACAATGAATAATGAGTTCCCGTTATTTCCTGCTTTTAATTATTGAGTGAAATATGCAGATAAAAAAAACTCCCTCGGAAACAATCCCACAGACAGTTGTGATTCATATAGAATATGCTTTTGTAAATGGCCCTGGGTCCTGAATGGCTGCAAATTCATCCCTGATTTATGCTGTGCTTGCATTACAATGCTTGGGGGAGATACAATAGCACTATAGTAAATTATACGAACAATTTATTTATTAAAGGTTATTGTCTCCACCAGGCCGAAGGCATGGGGAGAGAGTATGTTTTGCACTCCGTGTGTCCGTCCGTCCGTCCGTCCATCCGTCCGTCTGTCCGTCTGTGAACAGCTAATCTCTGGCACCGTTGGCTTGATCGTAGCCATACTCTGCACACACACTCCCTGAATGCCAGAGCTGAACCTCTGCCCCAAAGTTTTCACATTGGCCTGTTATAGCGCCACCAGGAGGCCGCTTTGTGCAAAACAAATGTTTTGACAGTACACCTACAGATTATGTCCAAACATCATGCAAATCGGTACACAGTCTCTCTAGAGCCATTCAACAAAACCGGTCTTTCAGATTTTTCAGACTGATTGGCTAAGATTGGCTTCCAGAGTTCGCAGGAGTGCTCCGTTTCAAACAAAATGCTGCAAATCATGAACACATCATGTGATTTCCGTGAAATTTTGCACGCACATTCCCACTAGGCCGAGGAAGAAATGCCACTTGAATATTTTCAACTCAGCCTCATGGTGGCGCTATAACTGACTGATTAGTGTTTTTGCCTATAACTGCACCGATCTGTGTAAAACTTTGTATGCACACTCCCTAGAGGTCAAGGAAGAACCTTTGCCTGGAATTTTTCACATCTGCTCTTTATAGCGCCACCAGGAGGCCAACATATGTAAAACAGATTTTCTAATATTACTCCTTCAGATTTTATCCAAATTTCACGCAAATCGGTACACATGCTCTCCATAGTCATGTGATCATGTGATTTGTTTGATTTCTCATAATTATCCATCCTGATTTGCTACGATTGGCTTCCAAAGTTTTCAGGAGTAGCCCGTTTTGTACCCGTTTTGTACAAATCGCCACAACTCCTCAACGCAGCGTCCGATTGCGGTGAAACTGTGCATGCCTATTCCCACTAGGCTGAGAAAGAAATGCCACTTGACAGTTTTCAAATCAGCCTCATGGTGGCGCTACAACAGGCCAAGTCACGACACACACACACATCCTCCTGGTGGAGACCTGTGCCCAAAAGGGCACTTTTTCTAGTTTTAAGCTATTTTCACTCTTCTCGACAGCACGCAGTCCAGAGTAGTGATTCTCAGATTGCAATCCAATTGATCACCAGGTCTAACTATGGTAGTCTCTGACTGTAAGGATTGGGAGGCTACAATAGTGAGAGAGACAGGAAAGAGTAAGCAGAGAGGTGGTGACATCTGACATAGGATATAGTTCATAGTGTTGTCCCTTGTTCTGTGCATAGAACTGTACACAGTATTCTAAATCAGTGGCCTGGGCAGCCACCAACATGCAATTGAAGGGGATTTTGATTGATTGATTGATTGGATACTTTATAGTCAGAAATGTAAACAGCACAGAAGTACTGTAAGACATTTAGGGGACCTATATTGCGCGGTGCCTTATCCCTTGTCTAGCCAAAGATTCCGTTCCTTTTTTATATATATCATCATCATCATCATCATCATCATCATACTATAATTAAGCCAATGTCTGTCTGTCTGTCTGTCTGTCTGTCTGTCTGTCTGTCTGTCTGAATGTGTGTCACTGTAACTGCCGTAGCTCCTCACTGCCTGCACCAATCACTCCCACTTTTCACACAGGCATTGACCATAATAATATGGAGGTCTTAACGAAGCCCTTTTTCCAATTTAACAAATTATAAATTAATGGGGGGACAATATCTCACAACGGGTAAGGGCTAGTATATATAATTTTTATCCCACGATTTTGTAGCCCATTTTTTCACCCAGTGTCAATTATCTAATGCTCTACACTCCCTCCGCCAACCTGGGGATAGCAACGGACTGACCTCATGCTTCCTTCAATACATGAGCGTCCAAGCTGCTTCTTTTCACTTGACGGGGGGGGAGTTTTCCTGGTTGGACGTAGAGTGTGGAAGGAACACATTATTCCAACCAGTTCCTTTCCCCTCCATCTAGCGCCCCGCCTTCCATGGGGAGGCAGTTTACCAGGACTACTGCATGTTTTTGTGAGGGTACCTACCCTAGGGGGCACGGGGAGAACATGCCAACCCCGCCGAAAATAGTTCCTGGAGAAAAGATTGATGTAGGAAATCCAAACGTCTATGACTTGTTCATAGCCATGTAAATATTAGCCGCAGAAGTACAGAGGATAGGATTATCACACAAAAGTTTGATTAAAAAAATAAAATAAGGTAATTACTGTCAAAGAACAAAGGGAGTCTACCAATGCGCCTCAAGCCTAAAGCGGCTAGTCCGGTGCATCACAGGAACAAGGAAATGAAATTAAATGAAATGATTACTATATTTACCCAGGGTATCTGGGCTAAGCTCAAGAACTTGTTTCCAGCCAGGCCCTGCTCATAGAACATTTCATCGTAGTGGTTCAATGCCTTGTTCAAGGGCACTTCAGCGGTGGTAATTTTAACGTGTCGGACCGCTGATTCGAACTGGCGACCTTCCGGTATCAAGACCGCTCCGCAATCCGTTCGGCCACCGCTGCCACTTGGACACTTGATGCAGAAGGAGGAGAGGATACTGGAGCAGCACAGACATTTTAAGCCTTTTATTTAGGTGCTAGTATACAAACGACTGTTTCGACCTAAAAGGTCTTCATCAGAGTCATAAAGGTGGCAGGACTTCCCCAACCTTTATGACTCTGATGAAGACCTTTTAGGTCGAAACGTTAGTCGTTTGTATACTAGCACCTAAATAAAAGGCTTAAAATGTCCTTGCTGCTCCAGTGTCCTCTCCTCCTTCTGCAAGGTAATTACTGTATTCCGAAATGCAAAAACTGCTTTGAAAAAGGTTGGTCATTATTATGCATGGTTTGTATTCAGTGGGCAAAATACATGCAAAACGGTATACTCCTAATCAATCAAGAAACTTCTCCAAATCTTGTATGGCATTTTATGATGGGTCCATATATATATATATATATATATATTAGAAAAAAAAAACACATTTAACAACATCGTTATAAATCCCAGACGAGGAGGGAAAAGCAGATTCTTTCTAATTAGCTGTCCAAAAATGGTTTCAGGAAATATAAGTCATTTCCCCCATGAATATGAACTCTGCATATCCAGGATAGTTCAAAATGAGCTATCGGCTTGAATTTGAAAGAGACACAAGTCCCCACTGATAGACTGCCCCTTTTAAAAACTTCATATCCAAACAAGTGGAGAGGAATTTATTTTTTATTCTTTTGTATTATAGGACCACATCACCACTTTTCAACCTACCTTCATATCATTGGCCCACACTAATGATAAAATACCACCATTCTTTTCCTACTCCTACTGTCTGTGTCTCATAGAAGGGCATTGCTGTGTGTAATATTCATTGTTAAATAAATTGATGTCCATGTTCAAGTCCACATTATACATGCGGCAGCACAATGGGGCTCTCCTGGAATATTTTGGTTTGAATCACCTTTTACACCTTCCCAGGGCCATTTCCATCTTATAGTTATACACATGCTTTAAAGGTGTATACATTCTCTTGTCAGACTGCTTATGCAGTAAAATCCTCAGTATGATTATTGACCACTTACTTAATCCCTTTGTACTTTGTTGGCCAGAGTCCCCCGGGGTTCTAGACTCGGGCCCCCTTTTTCTTTCCCTCTCTACACCTCTACATTTTTGTAGATCTGCTATTTTTGCCAAATGCTCACCCTAGAATAGGGACGCTAGGGTGCAAGTGGTTACTACAGGCCATTTGGGTACATTTTCACAGGATTTTAATGTGTAAAGTAGTGCTGCACGATTCTTGCTCAAATGTGAATCTCTATTTTCCTCTTTTGAGATAACGATTCTCATTTTTTCCATGAAAATATTTATTGTCTTTAGTCTGTAGTTGCTGGATTCAAAATGTGGCACCTGGATCCAACTACTATGGCTTTTAACAGACAACATCAGAAGTGCTTGACTTAAACCTCTCTTAAAGTGTCTCTCTTGTAGAAAAAACATAACTAAAATGAATTGGACAGCCAACTAGTGCTGCACTAACCACTCTGCTGCCCCATCTGGCGGAGTCAGGTTAGTGCTGCACGATCCTTGCTCAAATGTAGAAATGAGATCGCATAGGTGTCTAGGAATCTAGATCGCAATCTTTTTTTTATTAATTGTGCAGCACTAGTGTAAATCATTTGAAATCTGGTTTTGATCAAACCATGACACTGCCTTTTTCCCCCTCTCCTTTTCTTTTTTCTTTTTTTTACTGTTGGCTTCTTATATTGGTTAAGCTACAATGGCTAAATTCTGCCAAAGCATTTCCAGGGAGAGCTGGATGCTGTCCTGAGAAATGTTCCCCTGTGCCGAGTTCTAGACGGCTTTAATGAGTTGGCCCCCGGTACTGTGTCTGTGTCTGCATGTCGGTAGATACGGTATCTTACTTCAGTATTTAATAATGGGTACTGATGTAGCCACTCTCCTGCCCCATGTTTGTCTCTCCTGTCGCATCATTTTGACAAAGCCCTAGCAACCTTGGTTTAGTTGGAGAAAAAAATAAATAAAGATTCAGTCTTGATTCTCAGACTATATAGTGTACCCTAATCTCTGGGGCTGCAGTCACTCTTACTAGACTTCTGTTCTGTGGTGTTGTCATGGCGACATGGGTCCAGACTCTCTGACACCAACGGACAGCTCCTTGGTGGGCAATATGCAAGAATGTCAACGTTGGCCCGGTGGTAGAGAAGCTGACTAATAACTAAATGATGCCTGTGGATTCTTTGTGCTGACAGCAGGACGGGTACAGGCTTTAATTCCGACATACTATTGGTCCGACTGTCATTAGAACGACAACCTACTGTACCTCAAACCCTAACCTAACCATAACCGCAAGCACGGGAGCAGCGCATGTTCAACCGCATCTCCGACCGTTGTTTCTGCATGTCAGACGTTTGGTGTGTCGGATCTGCGTGTGCATCCCGGCAGGACGTATTCCTGCCATGAGCCGGAGACAGTGAACTTTCATGACATCTTGGGCTGACCAAGATGCTAATGCACCATTTGTAGGGGGTGTGTGTGTGTGTGCGTGCGTGCATTATTATTTAGGTCACATTTGATTTGTTTGATAATTGAAGATGATTGATTGATTATGACTCATAAGTGTGTTTGAATCCTGTAAAAAAACACACTCCTAGGGGCACGGTGGCAGAGGTACAGTCGCTAGCGCTGTCGCCTCACAGCTAGAACGTCCTGGGTTCCATTCCTGCCGGGGACAATGTGGGCGCTGGGGGTGTGTTATCTCCTCTGCGTCATCAGTGCCCATACCCTTGGTGGGGTTGGCAAAAGGGCCTTTCTGTGCGTAGTTTGCATGTTCTCCCCGTGTAAGTACCCTCACAAAAAACATGCAGTAATCCTGGACAGCCGGGGCACCTGATGGAGGGGAAAGGAACTGGTTGAAATAACATGTTCCTTCCATGTGCTACATCCAACCGGTGAAATTCCCCCCCAGAAGTGGCTTGGACTCCTCAGGCATTGAAGGAAGCATGAGGTCAGTCCGTTGCTCTCCCCGGGTTGGCAGAGGGAGTGTTGGACATTAGGATTACATGATTAGACCATTGAAACTGGGTGAAAATAATGGGTCACAAAAATCTTGGGATTGTGTGAAGAAGATAGAAGATAGATTTTACAACTGCCACATGGAATTGTATAACATCCCTCAAGTCTTTCATAATAATTTAAATAAGGCAATGATCAGACCTTTGCTCATTATGTATAAATGGAATTGTTGGATTTTTGTTCAGCTGTTAATCTTCACTTCTGACATTATTCCTTGGAAAGACAGAGCTCCCTCCTAGAGACTGCATGAGAGACATCTAATAACATTGCTTGGTAAATTCAGCTGCTCCAAAACAGTCATACAGAGAGCCGTAGGCTGTTTTCTCTGCCTCGCCATCTACCAATATCTAAGGACTCCGGGGCTAATGGCCACATTGCCATTGTCACACACAGTTTCTCCTGCTCAATGGGAAGCCTGAGGCATCCGTGCCTCAGCTCAGCATTTTGTCCTAACCCCTTAATGTCCACAACTTTTGAAAGCATGTATGCATTTTAAATCTGCAGCCCTATAGGAAACGATGGGAGTCATTATTTTTTTCTTTAGTGTGTGTGTGTGTGTGTGTGTGTGTGTGTGTGTGTGTGTGTGTGTGTGTGTGTGTGTGTGTGTGTGTGTGTGTGTGTGTGTGTGTGTGTGTGTGTGTGTGTGTGTGTGTGTGTGTGTGTGTGTGTGTGTGTGTGTGTGTGTGTGTGTGTGTGTGACTGCGCGTGGGCGTACATTCATGCGCAGTATCTGGCAGTATGTACTATGTATATGTCTGCCTAGCGATCTGCCTGTCTGTGCTTGTGTCTGTACAACAAACACACTCCTAAATATACACACATAGACATGTCTGCATGTTTGTGTAGTCTCTGCCTGCGTGTTCCTGTGTATGTCACTCAATCAGCTTGTATGTTCTTTATGAATGTTGTCTTACAGGTGGCCCTTCACGCGTGTGGTGTTGCGACAGACATGGTAGTGGGACATTGCATCCAGGCCGGAGCATCCTTCGTGGTCAGCCCCTGCTGCTACGGATTCATTCAGAACACTGTCAAGTTCTCCTTCCCCAGGAGGTCTGTAATTGCTCTCCCGACTCTTAACCGCTTTCAACCTGACGTGACAATTTATTTCAAAAGATTTACGACAGGGAGGAGAAGAGGATGGTATTATATCTTACATAGGTAGAGTATTAGCCATTTGGGCTTCTTGCCTCAACCTGGCATTTTCCCTCATGTTTTTATGTATGTTTTATTGTATTGTTTTAATACTGAGCTAAAAAAAACCTGTAGATGGCAGCAGTGGCAGCACTTTATGCCTATATTTTTGTTTTTTCTATATCCCTGCCAACATTTAAGCACATTAATCGAGGCTATTGGTTAAAGTATAGCTGCCCCCCCCCCCCCCCCTATCCACAACAAAAATGCAGTGAGATACACCTGTCAAGCGAGTGCAGGTGGACATGAAAGCCGTGAATGAAATTGCTCTATGTTGGCCTTGATACACACCATCTGGGCGCAGTCGCACGCTGCAGTGCACTGTCTGCACTCCTACCTCAGCGTGTAAACAACACCCAGACAGAAGAACAGTTTCTACTGTTAATCCATGTGTCACATTCCCAGATGTCACCCTGTATGTGTATTGAAATTAGGGGTGGGACGATATGGGTACCTCACGATACGATATATATCGCGATATTAGGCCCTCAATAAACTATAATATCACGATATATTGTGATATTTGCGATATATTGATATATTGTATGAAATTTCATCAACGATATATCACGATATCTGCAACTACGAAATACTTGGAACTGAAAAAACCGCTATTTTCGTGCTCGGACACAGGGAGGGACACATAGCTATCTATAGGAGTGGTTGCACCACTCAAACACTAAATTAACACTTAGCGCGCCATTGCCGACGATTAAAGTCAATTGAAGCCTAATTTTGATACTGACGCTTAACGCCATTGCCGACGGCCTTCGGCAATTGAGCTTTTATAGCGCGTTTGATTGCTCGAGACAAAATAATACTCACGTTAGCCGGTTAGCTAGCTGTGTTGTTAGCACAGCACTGGATCGCCCATCTTAGATCGTCGTCGCCATAAGAATCCATTCTATCCATTTCTATCAATCGCCTGTATCTCCTATTCCTTGTCCCAGATGGCATTTTTGGTCAAAACAGCGTTTCTTTGAAGGCACAGAGCTGACGATCTAGAGCTCTCCGGAGCTCCGGCCTGGATTCACATTGTAAACAAGGCCCGCTCAGCTGTGTGAAAACTCCTAGCTGTGGAATGTGAGAGTGGGATTTGCTTTATTTTAGCTGTCATTTCCTCCTTTTCTAAACATGTTGTTCATCACTTCATTATGAACAACATTACTTTTTTTTCTTTTTTTTATCGATATTTTAATAATAGATATCGATTATTTATCGCGGGAGGACGTATCGATATATATCGCAATATCGATATTTCAGCACACCCCTAATTGAAATGTGCAATGTGCAGTAGACTGTTTCATATTTTAACCAGATCACTGAATTTTATAGATCAAGATTTGATAAGTTCCTGATACAGTATCGGGAAAACAGTCATACTTAATAAGACGGAGAATAGGAAATGGCCTACAGTATAGCTGATAGAATGTATCCCATGTAATAACTTCATATATATATATATTATATATAATAATATTCAATAATATTTGTTGTAATTTATAACCAAGGCCCTCTCATGCAGTGCCAATCAGCTTACTGTAGTCAGAATAACACCCGCTGTGTGCCTCAGGTTTACCACTAACCAACATGTGTGTCCATATACCAACTACATGTTTACACTCTCAAAGTTAACTTAACAAGGATTTTTACTGTGTACCAATCATAATTTCACTGGCACAACGTTTTGTTCCATTTCACTACACGGCAAATTGTGCCCTCGGGCCCATTTCTACACTCTCAGTTCAATTAAATCAGTACTGTACTTTTCTCTGGTGGTCTCTTTGACCTGCTGCGTTCTGACTGTTCTGGACCTTCTCCTCTCATGCGCTGTCCGTCTCCTCTCACATGCTTATTAGTCTCCTCTCTCGCCATCATCCTTTCACCCTCTGTTTCTTTATGTTTCTCTCTCTCTCTTCCTCCTTCTCTCCCTTCATGTCTCCCACTTTGTTCCCCACATTTTCTCTCTCTCTCTCTCTCTCTCTCTCTCTCTCCCTGTCTATCCTTCTCTCCATCTGTCTTTCTCACATACACATGAACCTACTAATTTCCATGCAAACAAGTTGTACTAATACAGTATCATTTTTGAGTCATGCAACCACTCCAAGGAACAGCAATGTCTGTGACTATGTTACTATGTTACTATGTTACTATGTTTAGAGTACCAGTAGGGGCAAAAGTGGCGCTGCTGTGCCAGAAACAGAGAGAGAGAGATAGTGCTGCACTGTTGCCTGCTAATGAGAAAGAGAGAGGGGCAGGGGGAGAGGGGAGTTGCACCACTCAGTTCACACAGGTGTGATTTTTTTAATACTTTTTTATTGGGGACATTACAATTAGACCGTACTAATTTAATATTGAACACACACAGACACCTTTGTTCACTAGTTCACTCGAAACTATTTGACTTTCGACAATAGTGAGAGTTAGGAAGGAGAGAGATTGTGACTACCATCATAACTCATAAGACATATTTGAAAGCATGACATTTAGATGAGGTCGTTGTCTGTGCGACGTCCATGGAACTGCTTTTAAAGGTGAATTGCGTCACACATATCCACCAAACTCTAAAAACCATTGTGCGGTAAGCTGGTAACCTTTTGTGTTGATGACAGTTGAATTCATCCATTCGGTGAGGCTATCAGGATGTGAAGCCCAGTAACATGATGAAAATAGAAAAAGAAAAACTCTGGCTGTGAAATACTGCATGGAATATATTCATTCAGTTCCATTTTACTCTATTACTAATTGTACAGTAATAATACTTTTGTCTTTCAGAAATTCAAATCAGTAGTGTAGTATCCATTATCAGAGTAGTTGGAGGCCAGTCTCTGGCATCAATACTATGACCTCAGTCATCTCCATATTTGGCAGACATACGGAAAGACAGATGGATACTGTAAACAGACATAGATTCCTGGAAAAATAGACAATAAAAAGGCATTACACCCAAATATTGAATCAATTGCAGAATTTAGTCAAACTTACTGTTAGGAGTAAATTAATCTCAAGTGCATTATGGGTGAAATGTCCTTTTAATAGTTCCGTTCTGCTGAGAAGGAACCATCTAATTTGACCTCTAAACGATGATGTCATAGACTGAAATATGACCTGAGTGGAATAGCACTGGAGGGTAGAAGAGACAGGCGCTGTTTGCTAATGGTGTTGTTTCTGTAGTCATGGCAGCACTTTGTTAACAATCGGACTGTGGCATGAGTGTGATATTTACAATATGCTGACGTGTCAATCTAAATGATGTATCCATACTGTTAAAAAGTAAGTGAGAGAAACAAGGCCCTGTGTGTAGGTGTCCAGAGTTAATCTCACAAACCGCTGAGCCAATTAGCTTCATATTTATGGTGCACACTAGCCTGGTTTTCCAGCCTGATTCGCTGCATTCCGTGATTTGTTTTGTCACTTCGAAGTGACAAAACAAATCACGGAATGAAGCGAATCAGGCTGGAAAGCAGGTTAGGGGCACACTGCCAGTAGGCCATATTATGTTCTGTAGTATACCACACTGCCAGTAGGCCATATTATGTTCTGTAGTATACCACACTGTAGGCCATATTATGTTCTGTAGTATACCACACTGCCAGTAGGCCATATTATGTTCTGTATTATACCACACTGCCAGTAGGCCATATTATGTTCTGTAGTATACCACACTGCCAGTAGGCCATATTATGTTCTGTAGTATACCACACTGCCAGTAGTTCATATTATGTTCTGTAGTATACCACACTGCCAGTAGGCCATATTATGTTCTGTAGTATACCACACTGCCAGTAGGCCATATTATGTTCTGTAGTATACCACACTGTTAGTAGGCCATATTATGTTCTGTAGTATACCACACTGCCAGTATTATGTTCTGTAGTATACCACACTGCCAGTAGGCCATATTATGTTCTGTAGTATACCACACTGCCAGTAGGCCATATTATGTTCTGTAGTATACCACACTGCCAGTAGGCCATATTATGTTCTGTAGTATACCACACTGCCAGTAGGCCATATTATGTTCTGTAGTATACCACACTGCCAGTAGGCCATATCTGTAGTATACCACACTGCCAGTAGTCCATATTATGTTCTGTAGTATACGTATAACACACTGCCAGCAGGCCATATTATGTTCTGTAGTATACCACACTGCCAGCAGGCCATATTATGTTCTGTAGTATACCACACTGCCAGTAGGCCATATTATGTTCTGTAGTATACCACACTGCCAGTAGGCCATATTATGTTCCGTAGTATACCACACTGCCAGTAGGCCATATTATGTTCTGTAGTATACCACACTGCCAGGAGGCCATATTATGTTCTGTAGTATACCACACTGCCAGTAGGCCATATTATGTTCTGTAGTATACCACACTGCCAGTAGGCCATATTATGTTCCGTAGTATACCACACTGCCAGTAGGCCATATTATGTTCTGTAGTATACCACACTGCCAGTAGGCCATATTATGTTCTGTAGTATACCACACTGCCAGTAGGCCATATTATCTTCTGTAGTATACTTTTTTGAGGGGCGCTATATACAGCTTTTTGTCACATTTGCCATTGACAATGAAAGGAGAATTTACGTCATAATGTGTCAAATCGACATGTTACGTCATGATGTACGATGATAAGAGCGCCCCTCACTTCACATGGGTGTGATTTTTGAGTGGTGCTAGTTAATATTTAACTTTAATTTTATGTATTTATTGGCTGATCTAAAAGTTGATGTTTTTCTAAATATAACTCAAACATAAAATGGGTTTTTCTGGTAACATTTAAACTTTGCCACTACTACTACCTTTTCACACAGCACTTTGCACCCAAACCTCACACAAAACCATTCCCAACCTGCATCTCCCCAAGGGAATTAAAAAAAGAGAAAAAAACAAAACAGGATGACCACAAAAAAATAAGCTTTTCTTGAGGGCAAATCTTACACTTACAGTATGTGCGGTAGGGCCTTAGCGCACCTGACTCTGTCAATCTTCGTTCCTGCTGCTGCTTTTAGTGTTCCCCCTCAGGTCATGTTCCATAGACTCTTACAAGGGAGAGAAGACTCTACAGGTGTAAACATTCCATTCCAAGCAGTTTCCAGCATATATTTTACGAGTGGTGAAACTGCCCATCTCTCCACACAGATCGTAGCTCTGATAGCAAATGCCCTAACTGGCCAAATTAAACATTAAGAGCTTCCCTTTGACCCTTTTCCATGCCATCTTAGTTTGTTTTTAATGAGTTGCACAAACATTGTCAATGTCCTAGCTACTCTACACAAAAAAAAGTGTTTCTCAATAATGATTTTCTATTCCCTGGGACCTGTAATGCTAAGCATTACAGGTCTATTTTGATAAATGTATTTAAAGTTTCTTTATCAAGACGGTTTCTCAAGTCTTGTCTACTTGCAGTAGACAAGACAAATTAATGCAGAAAATGTTCCATGTCATGATATTCAAAGAACCATTAGACTGTGACAGCAAAATATCTTCTCTTCTGTCTTTTTCCATTACTTACTTTCTTCTTCTTATTTACAGCAAAAGGTTCCAGGAGAGTCTCAGTTATAAGGTATGTCTTTAAAATATAATATGTATTAGCTGCTGTATATCTATTTCATCATAGTCACATTGTAACAAACTTTAATTTAGTACATTTTGATGAAGGTCTTGGACATTCACAAATGTGTTTCTTGCTGATTCCAAAGAAGATTTCCCTTCCAGACTGGTCTTGATTGGACTTGAAACATCTTGTGCACCATGCAGTCTTACTTTCTGTTTTTATCTCTATTTAATGAAAACTGTTTTCCTCTCACTAATTTTAATGTATTAAGAGCAGTACTAATCAAATGTTGCTTGGAATACACCTGAATAGTCAGCCCAGTGATCTGTCGATCTATAGGTGTACAAAGGTTCTGCCCCTTTAAACACAAAATCTAACGGGCAGTTTGCCATGAACACTTCCTTGCTCAGCAAGGAATCCCAAGGATGGATTTAGATGATTGATTTAGATGACCCCATGGGCTTTTCTGGCACCAGTATTTCCACTTGCACACAAGTTACATGAACATTGAATCAGCAGATTGTCATGAAACTTCACATTCATGGTCCCTGAAGACAGAACAACTAGGACGCCTTTCAGCAGGCCAGTGGGAGAGGAAAGGATTGCTCCTCCCTTAGTCAAGTGACTACCCCCACCTCTTTATAACCCCCTCGCAAGGATTTTCAATGATATCCTTTTGGACTAAGTGTTTGACTGTACTCTGTACCGTTTACATTTCTGCCAGTATTCAATGAATCAATCAATCCTCAGGCAAACATGGCAACTTTGCATTTAAGATAGCTCATATACAGATTGCAGGATGATCTGATTTTGGTGATCCCATGGCCTTTCCTCTAGTGACAGTCTAGTGCCATCCTTTGGCCAATATTTCTAGGAGGCTGCTAGTGTGGCTGTTAGACCACGTAGGGCCCTGGTGCGATGTTGGTGGACAGCGTGGCTGTCCACAAGTGTCATTGCTTGTTTTCGAGAAAAAACAGCGCCCTCTGCTGTTTATTTCCTTTGATTTTTTCGCCCCTGCCAACAGATTCAGCACCGCAGCTTGGAATGTTCTTTAGGGAAGCAGTGGTTTTTTTCAGGCTCAGCGTCCTTATTGTATAAGTAGCATCGATCTGACCATTAGTGCACCAATAGTTGATCTTAAAATTAGGTGTGGTCATGCAAATTGTTGGTGTATTGCTATATTGTGGTAACAGAAAGTTATCTCAGTCCCAGACTCCTGGCGCAGTATTTGTTTTCCCCATCTCCAAGATGCAATGGGGAAGGCAGGCTTAAAGGCAAAGGGTGATGACACTCGAACATTTCCATGATTCATTAAAAGACTAAACACAATCCTCAGCTAAATGCACTTGCACCATGCATGCAGTTAGACACTAAAATGGTGACACAGAACTTGGTTTTCAAAAATGGTCAGTTAATTATAGTCCTTAAGGCAGATTGTGCATAGTTATACAATATTCAGCACAGGAACCAGTATTATCATTAATAATTAATTAATCATAATTTTGCAGGTCTAACTATGGGTATGTTGTTCCTTCTAAGCCTACTGTATGCATAATCTATCAACAGATAACACTATTGTTTTTCTCTATGAATGTCTCATTGGAGAGTGATATACAATTACTGGCCCCATGGGACCACAATGCTCTGATACAGTATCTGGGAACAAAGGAACCACACGTTGGAGGCTTACACACTTACATGTACACCCTCCGGTCTAACCATCCATTTTTGCTCAGCATAGACACACAATATTGAACCCCAGGGTGAGAGAGATGGGCAGTGGGAAGGAGCATCCCATTAGTGATTTATGGGACCTGTCAGCAATCCTTTGAGGAAATTTGTAAAATGGTTGCTATGGGACCTTGTCTGCAAACCGTGATCTACTAGTTGATGGGTGATAACACTTAACACTGGCTCACCCTGAACATCTATCTGAAGTTTGTTCTCAGACATATAGAAAAGGAATGATTGGTGATTTGATCCACTTCTGCCTATTTTTAATTAATTATGTTTTGAAGCAATGAAGAGATACTTGACAGTTTGACGAAGTGCTGTCCGTTGTGTTGTAACCATCTGTCCAAAAGAGGAACTAGAGAGACTGAACTATTTAATTACCATGATTGCAATCTGGAAATATATACTATAACATTAACTCTGACAAGAAAATTATACATCTATTTTTCATTGAGCAAGCAAACATGATTGTGACGTAGGCTCTCTAAATCTCCCTTATCTCGCCCTCTTCGCTCTCATTCCCCATTACCTGCTGTCAAAGCCCCATGTCTACTATATATCTATACAGTTTGCCATTGCACTCAATATGCTCCATTTCTTTATAGTAGACGGTATAGTGGTGACAAATGGCTTCTAGCCGGAACAAAAGTCACCTAACAGCGTGAGATATTGGTGCTTAGTGTGAATCCACCACACCTGCAACCACAGCCTTGCACTCACTGTTGACCCCTCGCAGAGAGGAATGGAATCAATTATGGCAGGAACATGAGGAGGTGCTCTCCAGGGGTTGCTTGCTACAAGAACCATGGCAGAATAACGCTTTTTAAAACAACTGTATGCAGAGAATGGTACTTTTTTTCTTGGTTGTGTGGTCCACTTGGCCCCAGGTAGATATTGTGATGGTTTTTTTAGCCTGTCAAAAAGCAACAAGGCCGTACATATTTAACAGAAGAGGTTCCTAGGTCAGCTTATCAGCAATCAGTAGTGAGAAGGTACAAGGCTAAAGTGCCCACACAATACAACATGATTATATTAACACATTCTACTGTAATACTAGGAGAAGGGAAAGGGAGAGCGTGGTTATATTTTCAAGAGTGCAGTGTTGAATTGAGCTGGGCTCTCTATGAAAGCAACCGTGGGACTTCTAGAGCAAATATGTTTCACAGAAAGAAATAAACACAGGGACATTGAGAGGTACTGTGTTCATTTACTGATAATGAATCTGCTTGTTCCTATTCCAATTACACATTTCTATTTTTGTGTGCAGAGAATGCCAGTCAGAAATGGACATAAGACTGAGAATGACATCCACTCTCTTCTCTCCTTTGCGTCAGGAACACATGATCCTATGCCGGTTTGCAGACCAGACAGCTGTCCAATTGCCTCTTGAAAGACAAATCATAGGTATTTTGTCATGATCTTAACATTACACCTCACCATCTTTTTAGCCCTGATGAAGACCGTAACAGGTCGAAACATGTCGGTTTAATAAAATATTTCCTCCTTTTGACATCAAGTGTGCCCGGATCTCCTCTTTTCTCTATATCTTTTTAGCCTTGTTAGTGGATGGATGGATGGTAGCTCTGGTCTATTGCATTAGTTCTCCTTAACACTATTGATAATAGAACATTTTCATTGACCAGATCTGTAGGTGGCGCACTGGAGTAACAAAATAATGTTTCAGTACGGTGGAATATTTAATTTTCTGGCCAAAAAGTGGATTTTACACAAAAGTTGAGGGTCTGAAAGTCTTCTCACCGAGGTAGAGTAGGCTCTCTGTATGCCTCATATAGTGTTCATTGTCTGTAGAAGGTGTTTGTCATGACAGTCAAAGTCGACCCTTTGAATCTGAGGAGCCTCGCTCCCTCTCCCATGTCTGATCATTTTGGAGTACTTCCTCTCAGGCCTCATACACACACATCAAACAGACATTCTGTGTTCTGTCTGTGTTTCATGGCCGCCTCAATGCTTTTCCAATGGAAGTCACATAGTTTGACCAAATATTTGTATATATCATTCTGAATCCATTGCAAGCATTCGTTTTGCGCGAAAAACACTCCTTTGGTTAAGAACAGCCATAGGCGTCATCACAAATGTGATGGCCGAATTTAGCCCAAGGAGCAAAATGAATGCTTGCAATGGATTCAGAATCATGAAAAACCCTTAGTTTGACATGTCACATGCCACTTAAAACATAATGAAAAATTGAAATATTTGCCTTGTATAGGTTGTTAATGGTAGCCCAGCTTATTATGCCAATTATGAAAATTGCCCAACATATGCAAGTTAGCACCCGCAGTTTCTAAATGCTGGGGACCCATACTCAACATTTCTAACCTAAAACCTTAGGGTACTCAAAATGTCCGGGTTCACATTCTGGCAAGTGGACTATAGCCTGAGCTCCTCTAGACCAGAAACCTAACACGTTAGGTGTTAGGTTTCTGGTCTAGAGGGGCGGGTCGTGGCTGAGATTTGCGTATGCCCTGATTGGATCTCACCGATCTGTCCGTCAGCCCCGGCCCCTCCTCTGCCCCCCTAGTGCAGCGCTACGTCACATCATTTGGAGCGACGCCCACCAGGAAGAGTTGACTCCCACTTCTAGATCAGAGTGGCCGTTCCCCAGGCTTTCAATTTTTGTGCCGACGAAAATGAAATGGGAGTCGTATGGTTTGACCAAACATTT
Organism: Electrona antarctica; assembly: GCF_951216825.1. Lineage (NCBI taxonomy): Eukaryota > Metazoa > Chordata > Actinopteri > Myctophiformes > Myctophidae > Electrona > Electrona antarctica. The sequence continues at coordinate 29,038,514 of NC_136809.1, read as the reverse complement.
TTGTTTGATGGAGGGGAGGGGGGCAGAACACAGCCATCAAACACAAATGTTTGGTCAAACCACGTGACTCCCATTGGAAAAGCATTCAGGCGGCCATCAAACACAGGCAGAGCACAGAACATTTGTTCTTTACGTGTGTATGAGGCCTCAGACGACGTGCTTCAAACCCACCAGCCACAAGCAGTGAGTGTCTGCAATATTGCTTAACAGGATGCTAGAGCTCTGATTTACATATTCATAGACAAAACATAACATAAAACATAAAAATATATAAACTGCAGCATGTTACCTGCCCCACGCTGCACTGTACAAGTGTGGTAATGTAACGTCTTAGTTTAAAAAATATTTAGTATCTGAAGGTGAATTTCTGGATGCATGAATAAACATTCCTCATACCCTTCAGGGCTTTGATACTGTGTTATTTGCACACTCCTAAGACAGGAGATGTGCTCTGATTGAGCGCTTAAGAAAATGAACTTCTAGCTTTAACAATCTCGTGTGTCAATGCTCAATTTAGAGCTACACCAGACCAGACACATACAGAACACTTTTCAAATAGACTATATATTATGCATTCTTTCCCATCAATGAAGCAAAAAGCCATCTTGAAAGAAAAAGGCAGAGCTACAGTCATACTTCAAATTGAGATAAGAGAAATATAACTGGGAGCCTGTCAGTGGTAGAAGCATGAGCATGAACAAAAACAAGGAAATTGTTACAAATAGGACAATTTGTTTCCAAAGGAAACAAAATAACTATTCACCTGGGAAATAATTCAACAGTGAGTGTTTCCAAAACACAGATCTTTCTGTCCTCGGAAACATCATTATTTTGCAGGCAAAATGTCTAAAAGGATTTATAATGAATGAGAATAGAACTTATGCCTTGCTTTCATGTCAGACAGCAACCTTTTTTCTTGGTAAGTAGGCAGCTATTTTGTTATCTTAAATGGTAAACATCTCATGTTGGAAAAAACTAAAATTGACATTGTGTTATTTACTCAATTGGTAACATATTTTATTACATACACACATCACCTTATTTGCCCTGGGTTCTTCCGTTGTTTACACCTGTATATCGGTGATGTAACAATATAGTTGATTCAGAATATCTCCCTTATCCCCCCTCCCCTCCTCTCTTCCTCTCCAGGTAAGCAGTGTATGGGCCTAGTAGATTTAGATCGTTCCTGGGCAGCAGAGGCTTATGGGTACTCGGTACAGGTGATGACAATGGTACCCGAGAGCTGCTCCCCAAAGAACAACATGCTGGTGGGCAGGCCCCGAGAGAACGCCCCTGCAAGATAGTCAACTGGCATGTACTGCAGCCCATTGGGAGAGAAAAGTCCACATTTGGAATCACAAGCTTAAAGATCCGCTGTCTGAGTATCATCAATACGATTACAGTGTGACAGAGCTGCCAAGTTATATGGCTTCAGGCTGTGTGATAACGGTGCCAAGAATGAGGCAATCTTTAAATAATTACATTTACATTTCAGTTATTTAAGCCTGATCTATACTTTGTTGTTCGCCGGTGTCGCTCGCCAAAGAAAGCTGATGCAGCGCTATAGATTGTCTGTTTTCGGAGAGTGACACCGTCATACGTCGGATTAATTAAGCAATAGTAGATGCTGTTACCCAGACCAAGTGAGGTACAGCATGGTGCTCACAGTGTCTTGCTCAAGGACACGTCGACACATGGCTGTTGATTAATACACATTTGCTGCATGCTGAGATCAAACCTGTGAACTTCTGTTTAAAGGACAGTCTATGTCATCATCATTAGATTCTCAATTCATGGCTTCCCTCTTTTGCATTTTCTTTCCAATAAAAATAACTGTTTTTAAGGTAGACATTTTTACAGGGTATGTTTTTTCTTTGTAGGATAAGTACATTTATTTTGTATGTTTTTCTGAGGAAAGTCTAGAGGAGGTATTCTCAACCAGTGGGTCTGGACCCCAAAGGTGAGTTGCAACATTTTTTGATGAAGTTACAGACATTAATAGCTGAATATTGTGATATTAAATATATTGCGACTTTGGTTCATGGCCAGTGCAATATTTGGTTTCCAGCTTGTGAGCAGCTAAGGACAGCTACATACAATGAGACATCAGCATGAGTAGTATCTCACTGCACAAGTGCACAGTGAGTCCTTTTTGAGAATTGTTTTTCTCAGGATGCATTCCTTGTCAAAGTGCTTAGACGTTTCTCACTGACTGTGCTATACATGTAGCATCTTTGCCCAAACTGTGCAATCACTCTGCCTACTCCAACTCTGTTATAGACTAGTCTGTTACAGTTCAGCAGTGAAGTATAAAATAGAGAGGGAAAACATTGCTGATGAATGATCATTATCACCTCATGTTGAGATGTGGTATTTTCAGTATTTGCATTCACACCTTGAGTCTGAGTGTTTGTGGGCATGTGTGTGAGAAAATGCAAAAAGAGCAGCGATAGAGAGAAAGAGAGGAATGCACAGCAACAGTGGAAGAAAACGGAGGGAGAGGAAGAGAAAGCAAGCGACAGTTGGGGACTCGGGGAGTGGGAAGGAGAGATTTGATTGGAGCAAAGATCACCACAGGTAACTCATAGCATTCATGATGGTTCATGACAGGAAGCCTCTGATTATTTCTGGAAACAGGCGAGAATGATGTATGCATACTGTAATACACTCAACAGCAATGAATATTTCATGAATGCCAGACGTTGGGTAAGGTCACCGTGCCTGATTGGACACATAGTTGTGAGCCCTCCTAGTCACCAAAAATCACAAAATGTACTGTGTTCAGTGAATAATTTCACACACTATATCCCTGAAATTAACCAATTTGCCGTCAAAGTTTCAATTACCTCAGATCAAACTACGTCTAAAGCAATATCTCATTGAACTGAGTCAATTATTTAAAATACTCAAACTAACTAATTGAGCACTGTTAGTTAAAATCTCACTTACATAATGAGTAACACTGAATGCTGAATTAACAAAGAACTGTTATACTGTATTTTGGGTGAAATGCCACTTTAAGATTTCACAATTTATGACAATAGCCTAGAAATGCCATTGTGCCTAACCCTATAATCTCTTGAAAATTATATAAAGTCAGCTTGATTATATATATATATATATATATATATATAGCGCTGCTTGCAAAAACCTGGGTGCTGGCTAAACGGTGCTTTTTCTACCACACCAACTGAAAGGAGGGATGGGGGTAGAAGAGATGCGTTAGAGGCTCAACCAATCTTCAGCTCATCTGAATTCTGCCGGCGCAGCCAATCTATCCTGAGGTGAATGGCTAGAGAGACGTCTCCTTCCAAGAGATAGGATTATTTCAAAAGGAAACACCTGCCTCTCAGGACCGTGATACCTTTGGGCCCAAGTGCACATGACAGAAATGCATAAAGGCATGAGAGAAAGGGGCATTACCATAGGTGGCCCTGCGGAAAGATTTGCATCACAGACGAGAGTGTGGACCATCCATTCATTTATAAAGGGAATTGCAGTTTTACTTGGTGTTTGCTTAAATAAAACTTGCAGGATTGTGCGCTTGAATTGTTCACATTGTACATATTTTTGAGTTTTTACTTTTGGGATGACCAACATTACATGAATGCAAGAGAGAGGAGCACAAGGCATACAATATAGAGAGGAAGGGAGAAGTATAGTGGACTACATCTAATGAGCTTGATGGTGACTATTTGACTATGTTCACATTAATGGCATGTTGGTTGCAACAGCTCATTGCTTTGTGTTTGTGGACTTTAATCTTACTCTGCTGTGATACATTTCCCCTCTGGCCAAATAGCAACCTTATTTATGATGCCCTTGATGTTGATGGCTGCGAAGGCGCTGATTTACAGCACAAGCCCTCTAAAAAGAAAAGAAAAAGATCCTAGGTCAACACTGCCTTGCTCAGTCTATTTACTGCAACACTCAAGGTGTTTATTGTTCCAAATATCACAGCATTCATTAGGAGTATTTAAACAAATACAGGTGGGCAAGGTGGTGTGGTTTGGCATAGCGCATAACCTCATTGATCATTCTTAACTGCAATTAATCAGTGTGGGAGTGCAGCTGTCACTCCAGCGGTGAAAGGGAAAATAATGTGATTAATTGTTTAATTAAGCCCGAATGGTTCCAACATTCTCCAGCCGGTTTGCGCCCCAGCAAAGTAAAAGGTCTTTTGTCTATATGCCACGGCTGAGATTTAGTATCAAATCAAGCGACAGAGGCACTACAGGACAAACGGGCACCATGCATAAAAATGCAACAATGGTGCTGAACAACAGCTCTGTAGTTTGAAATCATGTAACATTCCATTGTCATTCCATGGTCTATATAGTGACCATGATGCTGGTTGGTGATCTCTCTCGCGCTGTCACTCCCTATCTTTGATTTATTTTCTTAGTACCTGCTAAAGCAATGTATTGATTGAGCTGGATACTGGAGGGTGGAGGCGTGAGGTGTTCTTAGTAATAGTGCATCACATCACAAGTAATGAGACCGGCTCTTGTGTTGCCGCCTCCAGACAGAGTGGATACAATCCAATATAGGCCTACTTTGAATGTGAAGTGCTCATGAGTGGGACATGGTCATGGAGAAGGTGAATCTTCAGATTCACACACCACACATACACACACTTAACAAGCATGCCTATTCTGGGGGGGAACAATCGTCAAAAATAGCAAATCAACATGTTGCAGTGCTATGAGCTTGTAGATCTGGTATTCTTTGCGAAAATATTTGGTGTAAATGGAAAAAAGCGGTCTAAATATATAGTTGTCAGGTAATTCAGATACGTTTTAATAGAATAGAGGGTTTAAGTGGTTAACCTCTAGCCCAGGGGTGCCGAAAAGGTAGATTGTGATCTACCAGTAGATCACAAAGGCTTTGCAGGTATAGATCACATGACATCATGGCCCTAAAAATATATCATTTAAAAAAGAAAAGAGGCATCTGCCACTCGAATTAAGGTGACTTCATTGAATGACATGGCCTGTCAGCTCAAACCCACAATGCAATACTTTGTTTTCAAGAGTGTTGAGCACAAACATCAGTAGCATTACAAAGTTATACAAAACAAAATAGTACCAATTCTATTTTCCCACCTCTATTTCCCATTCCAAGTATGTGTTTGTCTGATATGTAACACCAGTGCCTCTATTCCAAAGCCCCTTCAGATACATTTTTTAAAATATTTTCAGCAATGGGATAATACTTTTTAGGGTGGGTAGACCTTGTTGTGCTGGTACCGGTAATTTGGAAAGTCAAGTCAAAAAAGTGTGGGCACCCCTGCCTAGCCTATCTATTGTAGTTATTCTCTACAGAACTAACTCACTGTAGTTACTCACTCTCGCAGCAACTAACTAACTAAAATAGACCTGTACAAAATAGAAGATGCAGTTACTTGACCTTCAGAAGTTGAACACGTGAACACTGGCGACACTGGTAGCCTATAAGGAGTGTCCTCATTGGTGTAATTTGCTGCGGGAATCAGAAGGTGTGAATCTATCATGGGTGGGCAGGGCACCTTGCATGTCTCAGCAGGCTATAGTCAAATCAATTAAGGCATTTCCAGAACATGCCAGGCATGAGGCAAGCATGGCATCATCACAGGCTCCTTCCTGGAAGAGCAAAGGTCTTGCTTTTTGTTAAAGACCCTTAAGGCACAACAGACGGCATTGAGGAGAGAAATAGAGAGAGGACTGAGGGGAGGGGGAGACTCAGAGAGAGGGGGGGGGGGGGAGTGGGGAAGGAGAGAGAGACAGACGGAGAGAGAGACACAGAGAGGGTTGGTTGGCTGTGGTGTGGTGTGGGGTCCCTTGCAGACCGATAGAGTGCACTCCGCTCCGCTACAAACGCGCTGTGCCACTTCCACGCATCGCGGACTCTAGTTTCTCTCTGCATGGTACCTTGGCAATTGAACAGTTTCAGTAACACCAACAAACAGCTCATACCGGTGCGCCTTCAGCGTGCGTAATAAAGTGTGCTTGCTGTTGTTGCATGTTGTAAGTTCACTACGGTCCTACAGTTAGATAGTTTACATTTTGAGGGAAATAAAGCACGCTGTGTGCGCGCTTTGTCAAAATCATGGAATTGTGGATTAAGTTGATGTTGTTATACAGCTGCTGCTTTGGAGCAAGTGCAGACTTTGACGGGAGGTAAGGCATCATCATTTTATATAAATAATAACTGCAAATTTCAGATTGTGTTTCATTGATTTCATAGGCTGTCCTGTGCGTTTCAAACAGCTATGAAGAAGCAGTATTTTTTACACTTCACGACTTTGAGCTTGATCCCGATACGATGTCTCTGAAATGCTGTTTAGGATTATTTTGTCTAGACTCGCTGAAACGTGTTGCTGTTAATTTGTGTTGAAATAATTGCGTGTTAAATTAATGCGCTTTAGTGAGCTTCGTACACAGTGCGCCCAAGCTTATATCCAATTTTCTCTTATCCCTTTTAATCCGCGATCATCATTCACTTCATTGCACCAACTTTTAATTCAGCAGTCATAATCCCGTCCACACTTTGGCCGATTTAATAATCAGTTAATTTCACAATATTCGACACCAGCTGATTACGCAGTAGCCTACCTATAACCGCGTAATTACCCTCTGGTAGGCTACTGTATATAGTCCTATACATAGCCTACTCTGCACATAAACAAAACAACATGCTTAAGCCTTCTCTCGTGCGATCATTTGGCTCATTATGAACTGATGTGACAGCACATTTCCCCGTGATTCTTGTTCAAACACGAATCCGGTGAAGTATGTGAGGAGAGAGAGGTGGAGACGAGCCAAACCAAAAAGAATGCGTGCGCGTGTACCGAGAGATCTGCGACCATTGGTGCACCTGAGCTAAATGATGGATTATTGTCTAATGCCTCTTTACTTATCTACCACACCTGAATACATGTCATAACATTCTGACTGCATGCAGGCTTGGGCTGCTTATTGCTAACTTTATTTTGATTCATTAGATCATTTCACTTGTGGGAGCCTATATGCCTGTATGGTGTCTAGAAATGTGCATCATATATGCATGAACAAAAGAAAAAAAAGTTTAACTTTATTATTTTATTCTTACCATCCATTTAATTATATATATAGTGTGTGTGTGTGTGTGTGTGTGTGTGTGTGTGTGTGTGTGTGTGTGTGTGTGTGTGTGTGTGTGTGTGTGTGTGTGTGTGTGTGTGTGTGTGTGTGTGTGTGTGTGTGTGTGTGTGTGTGTGTGTGTGTCCTAATGTGATTGCACAGGGAGTTTTGGGACAAAATATATATTTTGGTTCTTTCTTTTTTCATTCTGATACCCATGAAAAGGATCTTAAGACATTTGTTCCATTCTGTAAATGCATGCTGCTCATCCATGCATTTTAAGTGGTAATATGGGTGGGCCGAGCATTTCAAGTGGACCCTGATCCAGGAATGGTTGAGAACCACTGGTAGAGCCACCAACATAAGGCCCTGACCCTGAGAGATCCCCAAATTCACACACATGCAATATTGCATGATGCATATTGGCCTATATTTAGGGCAGTTTAGATAGCTATTTACCACATGTATTAATTGCATTGCACTTCGGCTGCTGTATAGGGCAATGGTTTTAAATGACAGATTTAGATTTAGACGGGGAATATGAAACTAATAATTCACTTTGCTCAACCAAATGGAATACATGGGAAAACAACAAAAGTCTTTTGAAACTTTTGTCTTCCTACCTGTCTTCCTGCTCTTTTACCCATGTTAATTTTACATTTATTTTGATGTTTCAAATAAGATATAGGTTGTCTTCAAGTAGTCTACATTTGTGTCCAACTTTCTGTTTTTTTTTGATTGGTGCAACCGGGTGCAGCCACTCCAATGCCCAGCTTTGTCCGTCCCTGTGTCCCTATGTATGTTTAGGGTACCAACAGGGTGCAGCTGCACCACTCACTTCAGACAGGTCTGATTTCTTTCTTCCCAGATCGGTGAGAATGAGTACTGAGGCCATACAAGAATTGTTAACCGAACTCATGCTTGTTTGCATTATGGAGTTATATTGATTACTCAGAGAGGGGTTGATCACAATGGCTAATGGCATTCTGACACGGTAGTCAAATGGCTGTCTTTTTATTTCACACCACGTCTGTCGGGTAATGAGCATTTATACATGAACCCAGCCTTGACAGACTGTGTTGGATGATGGAACTGCTTGTCACCATAGCCATTATTTGCCAATTTCCATGGGTATAAACTTCCCCCGGCTAGGGTCGTCAGCTTTAATATTAATTCATCCTGAGCATATTCCCCATAAGGAAAGGAAAAAGGGGCTGTTTATTACCAAGGCTTATTGCTTATTTGCCTTTCAGTGAAAGCGAGAAAACAAGCTTATCCATCCGCACCTAAGCGCCTTCACGGGCATAACTGGCAAGGGCATTATTTTTGTCCCCACACAAAATAATATACAATAGGCTACTAGTAAAACATATATACTGTAACCTACACCTGGCTCAACCATCCCTTGCACTTATCTGCAGGTTTAGACATGGTCAATGTGAATAGATGACACCATAAATGACAGAATGAGAATATAGAATATGATTATTAATCTGATTATGAAGTTTGTAGCCATTCTCATGTCCCACTACATGAGTCCTGGCCCACTGGACAGGAAAATCTGGTCCAGCTAAAGTCTGAATGACTCGGACCACTTTTAATGAGTAGCTCTCTCTGTCTCTGTCTTTTTCTCTCTGTTTATCTCTCCCTCTGTGTGTCTCTGTCTCTCTCTCTCTCTCTCTCTCTCTCTCTCTTGCGTTGTCTCTCTCCCTCTCCTTTTCCGTCAACAAAGCTGTGATGCTTAAAACATATTTGGGGAAATTGACTTAGGGGACAGCTTCCCTGTCATAAGTGCACACTCAGGTCAGAGCACTTTACCAAGATGAAAGCCACCAGTTGGACGAGTGCTGTTGTTTCTCCTGTGACGTCACTAACCTGCTGGAGTCCATGCAGGGCCATGCAGCACATACCAGCTTCTCAGTAATACTGTACTCCTAAGACATGGACTGCTGCCAGACAGTGTTTGCATTGTAATAGCAAGCCTAACATTTGGACCTGCAGGGGATTGGAGTGCTAATGCACTGTTTATAGCTACTTCATGAGATGAATTGGATTTATGGTATGCGTTAAAGATTATTTTTTACAGCATTTATTTGACAGCATGATGGAGAGAAGCAGAAAAGACATGGTAGAGAGGATCATGGCATGTAACGCAGCAGGTGAACATTTGAGATTGTATTGAGGATGGTTTATATATTTATGTATACGGTATATAAGCATGTCCTGATACTGTGCACATACATTCAGAATACCCTTTAGAAATAAATACGTTATTTGACATATTTCTATTTTTAGCAACGCAATGCTGTTCTTCTTGTCAAACAGTAAACGAAATAGGCCTAATCAATCCACGGAGGCCTCCGTGATGCGTTTGTTTGATATGAACATGCATGATCTCTACGCGTTTTGATCATATACAGTATGTGGTTACTGGTTAGGTGGTCTCATTGTTACCTGTATCCAGTGCATGTCTCTCTGCCCTTTAAAGCACAGGGATGTATTTTTACACATCAGCTCCCTGAATACCTCTTCTGAACATGGGATCTGACTTTTCCCTCCCTTTTGCGTGTGGAAATAAATCCTTCCTCATCAGATACTATGTTTCCGTACTTAACTTATATGGGCGGCAGAATCAGGTGGTAGAGCGGACGCTTGGGGATTGGAAGGTTCCCGGTTTGATCCCTGGCTCCTCTATCCTGCGTTAGTGTCCTTGAGCAAGAATCCTTAATTGCTCCCAATGAGCAGGTTGGTGCCTTGCATGGTTTCCTTTGCCATCGGACATCGGTGTGTGCATTTGTGGCATAAAACCTTGGTAATGCTTGTTTTAATTGAATTGACTGATCTTGAACAAGTCCTGTTGGCCAACACGTTATCACAGAAAGAAAAATACATATGGATCTGGACTATTGTACTATCTGTAATCTGCACCTCACTGTTGTGTGTTTTCCTTTCCACTGGGAAAAAAAACATTGAAGATGAATTCTATGATACTTGACTCTCTCCGTTCTACTTTTGACTCCCATTATAGTTGCCAGAGTCCCATATCATGTTATGAGCCACAGACAGCGGTAGCTTTGGCAAAGCGCTCACATAGACACCCCCCAATGGCGCCATGTGCAATATACTGTACAAGGTGGCTCAGTAACCTGTCTGAGACCTGGTGGCTCCACATGCTCATGCCTCAGGTAGAGCATGGCAGGTTGGAGCAGGTATTTAAAGCTGCAATCTGTAACATTTATGTCCTACCCAGGATTCAAACACGTTTTCTTTAGTAACAAAAACTAAACCGAGACCATGGTCAATGTGTCAGTAGAAGAGCAGGGAGCCCACCTCAAATTACTGCTGAGTTCTGACATGCTATTATACATATCCTACCTGGTAGGATATGTTAATACAGTATAATAGCATAGGACCTACCATATAGAGCGTCGCAGTCCCGCCTCCTACCCTGGACCAGGAAATGATTCTCCGTTCATTTTCCTCATAGACATTTCAGAAAGTATTTATTTAAAGACGTTTACGCCGCGGACAAAGCCAACTGGAGTCGTGACAAATCATGACAACAAACACAATTTTTTGGGCCGAACAAATAATTAGAAAGAAGAAAAAAACGGCAGGTTACAACACTTTTTTTGTTGTTTTTCTTCTTTGTAATTATTTGTTTGGTCCAAAATATTGTTTGTGTTGTCATGAGTTGTCACGACTCGAGTTGGCTTTGTCCGCGGCGTAACCGTCTTTAAATAAATACTTTAAGAAATGTCTATGGGAAAAATGCATTGGGTTTCATTTCCTGGTCCAGGGTACTGGACTGCGACGCTCTATAGATTGGTTAAAATCAAAAATTGATTAAAATAAAAATTGATTAATTAAAATAAATTCCGGATTGCAGCAAGATGCTGCAGATCAAAGAGTCAGCGTCCATGGGTATCAAGGGGAGGGTAGGGGAAAGAATCTGTCCTCCATCCTAACTATTAGGAGTCGTTCAGTGTCTTGCTCTTGGACACTTTGACACAATGCCCAGAGGAGCTAGGATCGAACCCGACCTTCCGTCCAAAGGCATTTGTGTCACCATTTTCAAATTGGACCCATTTTTACACTATCCGTTAAATTAACTCTCCAGATTTCACAGTGTTCCTAGATCGATAGATGGATGGCTAGATGGGCAGATACACTGTCAGGCATGGATGTAGATGGATAGATTATATCATTGCTGTGAATGAGGGCCACTCTGCGGATGCTCATTATCCTGCTGGGTCTTCATACTGCCACTTAAGAGAACACCTCTCTGAATGATGGATAGAAATAGAATTCCCTTCTCTCCCAGTCAAGGATGATTGGCTTAAGCCTAGTGTACTGCTCAGTCGTTGTGCACCGAAAATAGCAGACCTACAAGCTCACAACACGTTGCCTCCACAACACATTGTGAGCTTGTATGTTGGCTATTCTTTGTATGCCACACCAGCATACGATGAAGTATAAATCAGGCCTGGCTCTGTATCCATTTTCCAAAGAAATGGAGTGATGGATGGTGTACCTATACAGTTACCCATGATATTCTCTCTCTCCCTCGCTCTTTCTCTGTGGAGAGGACTTTGTCTGGATCGGTATATGGGTCGGAAGGGGTGGTACACGGCATGCGTGAAGGGTAATAATTATCTGCTCGAGCTCCCTTAAGGCTTTGTGCAATTTAGGATCATTATTCACTGCCTTAGGGTCATAAATATGACTGTTATCCTCATGTCCATTTCATTTCATATGCCAGTAAATCAGTGCAGGTGATGGTGAAAGGAGAATCTGAATATGAATAGTTCAATACCATTTACATGAAGAAATGATTTTCATGGCATGGCATTGTTGACACAATCACATCATGTTAGTATAAACTATGCACACAGCAGTACACAACTGCCTCTGGCTACATCCAGTCTGAGAATGAATGAGAGAGGAACACAAGTCGAACTGCGAATAACAATTGACTTCATTGTGTGTGTGTGTGTGTGTGTGTGTGTGTGTGTGTGTGTGTGTGTGTGTGTGTGTGTGTGTGTGTGTGTGTGTGTGTGTGTGTGTGTGTGTGTGTGTGTGTGTGTGTGTGTGTGTGTGTGTGTGTGTGTGTGTGTGTGTGTGTTAGATGGAAGCATATTATTGAGATGATCTGTGTGTAATATGAGTGTGTGTGGGCGTGCTAAAGATGGTTAGAGACAGAGAGAGACAGTACAGAGGTATGTTGTGTTTCCATAATATTGTTGAAAAGGATGAGGCCGCACAGCTCTTAGCCACAATGCAAAGGTTTATTAAAAGGTACAGGAAACGTTTCCACAATAGTCTTCCTCAGGGTTTCCATAATATAAATACATATATTTATTACTGGGTATATGCACGTTTGATTAAATTATTCAGGACCAAAACATAATTATTTAATAATAATAATATATTTATATAGCACTTTTCATGACATAAATCCAAAGATGCTTTACATCAAAAACAATGAGCAACCTTTTGCCATAAGCCTACAGAGAATATTGTTTTCAAAGCAGGCTTAAAGGAGCCCATGTTGGAGCATGGCGAATCTCCATTGGGAGAGAGTTCCACAGGGTGGGGGCTGCACACACAATTATGTAGACATAATTGTAAATGGCTATTCATTCAAATACCATATGCCTACCATCTCCTCACCATTAAACAAGGGTTAATAATCAGAACATTGCACAATGCATCTCCTCATCCATCAGGCTAACAGACGAACAATAATAGATGTCATTACCATTTCCCCAAAGATGTGGCATTGATAAGCACAATGAGAAAATTAAATCCCCCACAAACATCACCATCAAATAATCAGTATTGTCATTTGAGCCATAATCATGCAGCCCTACCTGTTGCACACTATGAGACTCAAAGTCCTCCCCGGCTCTATGACTCTGTGCCATGAAAGCCCTGCAGACAGTCTGTCTCATTGGCCACAATCCCACGGGAGCCTGAGGATCAACGCTTGTGTTCCCTTTGATCACACAGGCTCAACGTCTTGCACTATCAAAGATCATCTTCCTCTCACAGCCATTTGATGCTGGCAAACACAAGTGGGGAAAAAGTTATACATTTTCATTTAGCTTTTTCTTGGATAAAAATGCTCTGGGTGCACAGATTGCCAACAGTCCTGTTGTTGACGCCACATATTCCTCTGTGGTGTTCATTACAGGCACTGTGCAGAGGTGGTTAAATGGCCTCTGAATAACAAGTGAGAATTTGGTTGAATTATTAATACCAAGAAGGGCCGATTTGCTTCAGCTTGCTTGTCTCTGTGTTATTATGATTGTTAATCACCCTCCTTATATCCTGTTACCATATTGATATGCTTTCCCACCGCCTTGATCTGTATCCTTTATGGATGTTAATGGTGTAAATTAACCACAAGCAGAAAGAGCTGATGTGTTTGACGGGGATCTGTATGTAGGACAGCAGGTGCTCTCTCTCTGTGTGCGTGCATGTGTGAGCGCACGCACGCACGCGTGTGTGTGTGTGTGTGTGTGTGTGTGTGTGTGTGTGTGTGTGTGTGTGTGTGTGTGTGTGTGTGTGTGTGTGTGTGTGTGTGTGTGTGTGTGTGTGTGTGTGTGTGTGTGTGTGTGTGTGTGTGTGTGCGTGCGTGCGTGTGCGTGTGCGTGTGTGTGTGTGTATTTATTTATGTGTGTGTGTGTGTTTCATCTGTAGATACATGTGTAAAGATAGTGTACCTGAGAGGAGACTGTGCCCATAAACACCCTCTCCTCTCCTCTGCTCTCCTGAACTCTATATGCCTCACCTCAGCCTCCCTGCCCGCCTCAGTGCCTTCCTGTCTGTCAGGCAACAGACAAACATTTTCCCAGAGCCTGCCACTCTCACTTAGCATCCTCCATAAGCTGTTTTATTTTCTCTTTTTTTTGTCCCGGCGAGGTGACTGGCAGTGGGGCCGAGCATTAGCATTTCCTCGTCTTGCCAAAGCGATGCTAACAGGAGGGGATAGCAGCAATGGATGCGGCCTGCATACTGAGCATCAACCTCACCCTCTCACCAAGGCACTAGGGCAATCTATTGTGTCAAGAAAGGCGCATGTTCAGAGAGACTTTTGTCACTGATTTAACCACATAGGCCTGGTCTATACATACTGTATTTGCAGATCTGCTGTTTTTGCCACACAACACAGACCTATGATGGATTAGAAATGATGAAGCATCATATACAATTAGGCCTAGGCTACTTATGAGAATCTTTACCTATGTATAATGACATGCCCAACATGTTTTCCCACCCATCTCTCATCCAGGAGTTAAGAAAACTCTTACAGTATGTGTAGGGCTCCATCTGGTTTATAAATAGCCAGTGATCTGTTTATTTCTTTCTCAGATTGTTGAGGGGTGATTTCATCATCGTACATCATCATCTCATTTCGGCCAATGAGAATTTGCATCCTCACCTTCGTCTTCAATGTTTGTGTTACGCGATGTTTGTATTTACACTCAAATTGTCCATTCATTGTCAATGGGATTTGTGTAGGACAAAGTTTGTGCACATACACCAAAAGCTAGACATAGGAGGCTATCGCCCCTCAAAAATCACACTTGATGACGTATTATGTTGTCATTTACTCCCCTAAACAAACATTAAAGTCCATAGACTTGGCTGGGGACGGGGAATTTATAATTAGGCTCTAACAAACATTTCAAGTCCATAGACTTACTTGGCTGGCATATGACGTAATTTCAGAAAGCCATGCATTGGAGGGTCTAGCGCCCCTCAAAAATGCTCCAATAATGTTCTCTTGGTCTATATTTTTCAATTCTTGAACTTTCTTTTGTGATGCATTAAAGGAGTATGAGACAGAAAAGAGAATCTCAACCATTTGTTTGAGGTTTGTTATTTCTAGCCGATATGGAGCTGGCAGGTAGATTTTTCCTAACATACGGCTGAGCTCCCCAGACTCTAGACACTTTCCATGAGTGTTTGATATATTTGCTACCTTAAGGTATGTTGCATCACTTGTTAGACTGAAGTACACGTGGATGCGAATGGGGAGGCAGAGCTCTCATACCATTATAAGCTTACATCGAATCAATTCCCGCTTTTGTCTGCAGTTTAGTAACAGTTCAACTTTAAAATGTACAACTTTCCCAGATGAATTAACCCATGATGTTTTTGATCATCAACAGAATAGCGTACCAGAAGTCAAGTCAGTTAGATAACTGTATCATTGAATTTGTCTGAGCAGTATGTTCTTCACCACCCTTAAATGGTCCCTTCTTTCATCCTGTTCTGTCTGTGCCCAAAGAGGAAAATGTAATCCTAGTGCTCTTGCTGCCAAGAAGCGACTGTATTAAAAAAATCACACCCGTGTGAACTGAGTGGTGTAAGGTCTTATATAGACTGATCAGCTGTGGTCTGACGTAATGTCATCACACCCGTGTGAACTGGGTGACCATAGCAGCCGTGCTCATTTTTTGAGCACAGACAGACAGACACGTAAACTAACAAAGCCAGTTGTAGGAGTGGTTTACACCACTCAAAAAGAAAAGTGAAATGACGACTGACGAGATCATAAATCG
The DNA here is from genome assembly GCF_951216825.1 of Electrona antarctica. Lineage (NCBI taxonomy): Eukaryota > Metazoa > Chordata > Actinopteri > Myctophiformes > Myctophidae > Electrona > Electrona antarctica. Next base: position 29,022,844 of record NC_136809.1, on the reverse strand, counting down.
TCATACATCACATTCTGTGCTCAGCCAATCAGCTGAGCACATTCCGTGCTCATACACACAAACACACAAAGCTGTGCGTAGGAGGCTAGCGCCCCTCAAAAATAATAATATGTAATAACTAGAACTGCACTCTGTCGAGTGCCTACTTGCTTGTTGCACACAAGTAGGCCATAGGCCTACTAGTGCGCAAGCAGAGCGCGCAAGTACTGTCGACCGCTACAAACTGTCAAATCTCAGCTTCTCTTTGAAAGAACGATTGAAATATTGAATTATTAGGTTTAGCTTTTTGCTACGTACCTACTTTTTGCACGTAAAAAGTAGTATTATGAAGTATATCGTAATAAAGATGTGGATTAAAGGACCCAATGCCTTCAATGGTGACGTATATCTCGATCAGTGTCGGGTGGATTAAAGGAAATGCCTCTGTATATGTAATTTGTAAGTTGATTAGCGGTATACTGTGGTTACTTTTGATGCGTATGCACCGTCCCAGCATATGACGTCAGGGTATAACTGGTATAGCTAGCTCTCAATGATGACTAGCTCTCAATGATGACGTAATAAAGATGTGGATTAAAGGACCCAATGCCTTCGATGGTGACGTATATCTCGATCAATGTCGGGTGGATTACAGGAAATGCCTCTATGTATATGTATATGTAATTTGTAAATTGATTAGTGGTATACTGTGGTTACTTTTGATGCGTATGCACCGTCCCAGCATATGACGTCAGGGTATAACTGGCGTCATATGCTAGCTCTCAATGATGACTAGCTCTCAATGATGACGTAATAAAGATGTGGATTAAAGGTCCCAATGCCAGAGTGTAATTGGTTTTCGATGGTGACGTAATGACGATATGTTTTAGTGTCGGGAGGATTAGAGGTAATGCTCCTATGTATACTTGTATGTAGTCTGGCACCACTGCCGTATCAGGCACAAGTAGTCATTACGTAATTTGCTGGGACGGTGCATACACATCGTCCTGGGCGAAACTAGTACTTGCGCGCTCTGCTTGCGCAAGCACAATATGTCCATATATTGACACTCCCATATACTGGCTTCATATTGATGACATCAGGGATCTCCATATATGGGCATAACAGGGATTTATTAGGTAATTAGGGCATCATCTGGGAATGCCCATATATGGACCTTCTTCTTTTTTTCTTTCTTTCCCACAGCTTTTGTCCCCACACGTCTCATATTTGCCATTGATGATGAAAGGAGAAATTAGGTCAAATGTCCGCTAAATCTTGTCCCCACACGTCTCATATTTGCCATTGACAATGAATGGAGAAATTAGGTCAAATGTCCGCCAGATATACGAAACCAACCAATCACATAAATTCAGTTGTTCATGAAATGATGTATGATGATAATGATAAGACCGCCCCTCACACAGGTGTGATTTTTTTAATTGACATTTCAGGCCTGAAACAACAGAGCTTCTTAATACGGGACAGTTGAGAAGCAGAAGTTAAACTATTAATCTGGTGTCAGTGAGGTCAGATGTATAGATTTGCTGGCCGGCTCCATATACAGAATCTATGCAGACACTGTATTCATGTCTCGTAATGTATATAGTGGCAGTGAATCTGCAGTGAATGAATGCCCCCCGTGACGTCATGTGGCAGCCACAGTGGGCGCCCCTCACTTCACACAAGTATGATTTCTTTCAAACATTAAAAGTCCATAGACTTGGCTGCCACCTGATGTCACGTCATGTGCTGTTTTCTTTAGGGCATACAAGTCCATAGACTTGGCTGCCATATGATGATATAATTTCTAAAAGCCAGCTAGCGCCCCTCAAATACATTCTTCTCTGATCCTCCAAGCAAGTGAAATAACCTACAGTGTAAATACCAACACATCGACGTTATTTCCTCTCTCCCGCTCACCAAGTGTTATCCTCTGCTCTCATCTTGCAATTGAAATGATTGGAAAGCTGTTTCTTCACTGGGATGCACATTCAGCCAGAGCTGCCAAACATCACTGCCTTTACAGTCATCGGGGTGAAAATAAGTATAGCAAAATGCATTATGAAGGGCTCAACGATAACATACACTCTAATCTGTCTCACATGCCCGTGTTCAGAGCAACGGGGACGAAGGCTGCTCAGATTCGACTGTCAGGGGTGCGCTGATGTGCACTGAAGCTTCTATTCAAAAATGTTCTGGCAGTCTTTCAGTGCTGCTCTGTGTTTTGACATCAGTCAAACACACATGGTTGATTTACACAATGGTTGATATCAGCTGAACGTCTGTGATGCCGGGAAAATATGTTAGTTTCACTTCTGTGATGCTAGGAAAATATTCTAGACTTAATCACTCTTATGCTTTGTTTGCCGTCTCTGGTGCAGCAGAAGGAAATTTCGGTTGGCATGAATTTGCCCAAACGAAATTACAAAGTACATTATTGCAACTTGAGGCCTCCAATGGCAAATTACGCTTTCAGAGACACTGTGTTGTAAATGAAAACTTTGCATTTCAAAAACGACCCAACCTCTTCAGGCTCTGAGGCATCTCTAATGAAGAACACTGTCTTCTTACAGGTGGCCGCGACAGATGGCTTCATCCAATGGGCTGTGTCGATATGGAGCCAGGGTGGACTGTTGCTGGGGATGGACTCGGCGTTCTTGGGGTCACTGCCAGCGTGAGTACCGCCACGCCTGCGAGCTGCTGCTGCCGGGGGCAACCAGGGCTAACAACGGTTGCCATGGGTGGCTAGGTTCTGCTTGGGTCATAGTGCTAATAGATATGTTATAATAACACACAAAATGCTCTTGGGGAAAGAACAAAACAAATGTATAGGCTACTATAGGATAGTCTTATTTCAGTGTACTAACCTGTGAGAAAGTATTTTGTATGTACTGTACATGATAACACTAAACAAAGGCAATGTCAAGTCTACAATTAAAGAGTATAAATATAGTGTTTTAAAGTCCAAGTACATTATTGGGTATATGGCTAATAACTAATTACTGACTTAGTATCATGATGTAGTTGCAATGCTTTCCATGGACAGTTCAATAAATTGGAATAAGCCCAACTACAGTAAACCCTTACCTGTCACACACACTCAGTAGTACAGAAATCATATGCACATCTAAGTAGAAGATGCTGGGCCGAGATAAATCACGTAGAATATTTGAAAGAAAGCCCATTCCTACAAACCTTTATTCCTTGTTTTGACACAACAAAGATCCACAGCAGCCCGACACATTGTCTGCCATGTGTGCAGGCTTTCGTTCAAATATCATATACACTCACTCACGCACGCACATGCGCATACATGTCACGCACACGCGCACGCACGCGCATGCATGCATCACGCACATATGGATTTAGTGTGGTGCATACAGTACACAGTGAAATCCTCAGTGTCAACTTATCCATTTGTAAGTCAGAGAGTGTACAAAATATTACATTGCTACTAAGTTAAATGGACACTGAGAATTTTACTGTGTAGCACAATCTTTAGGGGAAAGATTGATTCTAATGGTTGACTGTACTGAAGGACCAGCTGGCAATTATATTCACTCTGCGAGTGGCTATTGTGAGGCAGAGACCCATAAGCTACAGGTGGAGAGGCAGAGATAAGAAACTGAGCCTAGATTTCCACTTTGCACCTGCTGGTTATAATAGACAGTTTACTACTATGCCCTACAAAGCTGAAGATCAGTAAGTAGCAAAACTGGGAAAATCTAGCTTCTATCTTGGGAGAAGCATCATTGGTATAAAAATCGATAGCATGTTGTATATTGATATAGTATTTGCTTATACAGAAGCTAAACCCTTGTTATGACCTGGTAATAATTACTTCTATAAATAATTACAACTGCACAGATCATCACAAGAAGTATTATATCTTACAGTGGCATTATTTAATTTATTATTCATTTATGATTTAACAAAGTAGACAATAAAATATAACATAACATACTTAAGGTCAGAAAAGTTGTAAACAACACTAGGATTTGTACACTTAAATACCGACAGTACTCTATGTATGGAATGTTACAATTTTATTCCATAGCCATCAAAATCAGGCCATTATAAAGAATCGTCTAATTCCAATTATCCGCAATAATGGTGGCTCTAGAGGAAGTGCACCAACATGACACTTTATGCACGATCACCCATCACTAAAAACATGTGAATTATATATTTTTGAATTATGCATGCTTGAGCAGAGAGAGGAAGAGAGACAGTGTTCCTCTACCTCCAGTCACTAATGCTAGCTAGCCTGGGAAGTGTGAATATACGAATAGAAGTTCCAAATGCACTGCATAGCTCGAAAAATATGACACCTCCTTATCCCCTCACCCACACTGCATGGCACGATGGAATTGACGTTACAGCTGTTGCTTTGCTGGGGAAGTAGTATGATTAGTAAGGGGTTTACACACACACACACACACACACACACACACACACACACACACACACACACACACACACACACACACAGGCATTAAGGACCAATAACATTGCATGCTGGCTCCATCCAACCATTCCCCCATTCAGACACCATGAGCTGATAACTTATAATAATAATATTAATAATATTAATATGAATAACATTGCTTTATAATCCCCTCATTAGCAATTGTGATTCTCAAAACTGAACCCCATCATTTGTTGATTTGAGGTTAGTTCCATACTCACCTAGTCATGCAAATAACTGCTGTTGTGTTTAGCCGGGGAGCCACAGGCCCACAAGCTCAACGGCCAAGGATTAACCTGTGATGTCATGACACACTTTTTATTTGCGTTTTTTCTATTCACTTGGTCATTAAGGTCCACAGAATGAGAGGTCTGCTCTGCCGGAAACATCGCAAAATAATGTTATGGACATTTTTGTATACCACACCATAGACAACCAATATAAGGCTAAATTGAATCATGCTTTAAGTAGCATGTGACATGTCAAACTAGGGGGTTTTCATGATTCTGAATCCATTCCAAGCATTAGTTTTGCACGAAAAACACTCCTTGGCCATTTGGGCAAGTGGATATGCCCAAATGCCTGAATTTAGGCCAAGGAGTGTCTATGGTGTGGTATACAAAAATAGCCATAACTTCTTTTCGCAATATTTCCGGCAGAGCAGACCTATCATGGTGTGGACCTTAATGACCAAATGAATAGAAAAAACACAAATAAAAAGTATGTCATGACATCCCAGGTCCTCTCAAAGTTTGGATGGCTGGCTCCCCGGCTAGTTTGAACTAAATGTATAATTTTATTCATCTTAACTCATCTCATCATGCTAATCTTTTTCATGAGTTTGTTTTTTAACAGATTGTTTTGAACATTGACTTTATTTTGTGAGGACTGTGTCACACACTGTTTGTTTGGTCCAATGGTAGGTTATAGTACCACAGGTAGCAATCAAAGGCTATGACTACTTGGGAGTCCTTGGGAGGCATGGAGACCCATGGGTTATACGGTACCTTTACTGTATCTGCAGTTCTGCACCATATCAGAACTGATATCGCACTGTTTTCCCTTCTTTGTGGAAAGCTCATGTGGATCCCTGTCATTTCTTGCATTGACTCATCCAACTGGAAATGTAGACTTATGCTGCTGGTTGCTGTCGCACACACCACCAGAAGCTGCCAATAGCAAAGACTGTGAGGGTCAGATCCTTTATTATAATGGTGACCTTGAGAACAAGATCAGTATTTATCTCAGATATTTGAATCATTATCTACGCAGTAAAAATCATAGTGTTGATTGAACAATTGTACATGTTTTACTACATGTGTTCAATAATGTGCATGGCACTGGTGCTTCATGTTCCAGTCTATTCAGCTCACACCAGCATTTACTCCTGCCATTTTTATTTCACAGCTTAGAGACAGGAAACACAAAGAGAGAGAATAGGGGAGTGGCATGCGGCAAAAGGTTGGTCGGTCCGGGAATCAAACTTGCTGTTGGTATTTGCTGTGAGGAATTAAGAGTCTATATGCTACGTGCCCTATAACCTGGGCTGTCGGGTCGCCCGCACTTCTGTAATTCCAATTAGAAATAAGATAATGCTATACTTACAGTACATAACGTTTATGATACTGGCTCTGTGAGAGCCAGAGCACGACTAGCAGTTCAAGGGAGGCCATGCATTCACTCTCACTGAGATCAAATGAGTGTGGCGTGACACCTGAGCTACACTATGAGAGATCAATGTTTTGCACAAACACTTAGGTCGTACCAGGATGTGTGAACGTGCGGACGGCCTCAGCAGCAGCTCTGGCAGGAGTCTGGCATTTCAATAGCCAATACATCCCCAGTAATCACTGCCTGCCAGCTGCCTGTACCCAGGAAACTCTTTAAGTGGCCAAACTGAGATGAGACTAGATGGGGAAATGAGGAGGAGATTAGACTATACTCTATTGTCAGTGAATCAGTGAACAGCACTGATTAGGTGGGATATTTTAATTACATAATACAAGGGCTTTTCTGGATTGTCAAAAATAGTCACCACATGCTGGCCATGAGCTAGTCTTTCTTTCCTTTTTTAAGGCTTTGGTGGCTCGGTTGTATGCTATGATGGCCCAGTGTATATGCAGGTGTCCATTCTAACCAAAACACCAGGTGGTTTCGGCCTGTCATCAAACAAGAGGGAAGGCGGCAGTTTCCCATGATTGGATGCCTCTGCAGACTATTGTCTGCATTACTGCTTTAATGCAGTAATGCTCATGATACTCCAGTGAAGAATGGTAGGAAAGAGGGGAAATGACATGGGATCTACACTGCAAAATCAATTTAAGTCTGAGAGTATAAAAATGGGGCCCAAAATGGTCCTTTTTACTATCAGAGTTGATGAGTTATTGATGTGAAAGTGATACTCAGGATTTTACAGTGTATGTGGTACGTGCAAAAACTGGCAAAGTCACCAGGCCATGTGCCACTGTGCTGATGCTGTATATCACATGCAGTATGTCATCTTAGACAAGACTTGTTTAAAAAAAATCAATGCACTTGCGTTGTGATGATGAACATTTTGTGGAGAGACTATCGTACGTGAAGCTGAATTTAATTAAATCAAGTCACTTTCAATGAAGTCATTTTGGTGCTTATACTGTAGGTGCTTTTAAATGCATGGACCTTCCAGTGTTGATCGAACATCAGTGTGTGCACACATTTCCTCTTTGTTTTGTTCTGGAGTCCCACACATTCCATGGTGGTTCTAGCACGTTCTAGAAGGGGAGCTAGCTTTGAACTCCTACCAACCCCACTGTCCAAAGTACTTTTTACTCAAGGAGCTGCACCTCTTTCAAGAAGTTTCTGCAATTTCAAATCGCTGACTGACTTAGGGTTTCCCTTAATGCCACCAAATGCCCTGTGAGTGTTAATTTAACACTGAAAAGACCCTTAAGGGTTCGTGTTTACACTTTCAGTTAAACGAAAACTCAGGATTTTGCAGTGTGCTGCTCAAATGCAGTCAATAGAGCTTGAATCTGTATTCCATCAGGCTGCTGAGGCACTGATTTAAACCTCAGAGTCAAGTCGTTTTGTGTGTGTGAGTGTGCGTGTGCATGTGTGTGAGAGAGAGAGAGAGAGTGTGTGAGTGTGTCAGTCATCATGGATTTCAGATTGGTATGGCAGTGAGATTAGAGATTAGATTGGGGCTATCAGGTTGAGGCTGCTCCAGTGATCGGTTTGGGTGACTGCTCTCAAAGAATGAGCAGCTTCATGGAGTGCCCTTGCTTTTTTTTTTTTTTTTAAAGCTTCCAGACCTGGGAAAGACGGAAATGGTGTGTGGTGTGAGAGAGTTGAGATTTTGTGTGTGTGTGTGTGTGTGTGTGTGTGTGTGTGTGTGTGTGTGTGTGTGTGTGTGTGTGTGTGTGTGTGTGTGTGTGTGTGTGTGTGTGTGTGTGTGTGTGTGTGTGTGTGTGTGTGTGTGTGTGTGTGTGTGTGTGTGTGTGTGTGTGTGTGTGTTGCTTAGAGGTGCTGATGTAGAGGAACACGAGTGTGTGTGTGTGTGTGTGTGTGTGTGTGTGTGTGTGTGTGTTGCTTAGAGGTGCTGATGTAGAGGAACACGATTTGTGTGTGTGTGTGTGTGTGTGTGTGTGTGTGTGTGTGTGTGTGTGTGTGTGTGTGTGTGTGTGTGTGTGTGTGTGTGTGTGTGTGTGTGTGTGTGTGTGTGTGTGTGTGTGTGTGTGTGTGTGTGTGTGTGTGTGTGTGCGTGCGTGCATATCCACACACTCGGACAGTTGATGTAGCATCAACACAACATAAGTTTAACAACTTTAACCCTATATACATTGGCTATTTGAAAATTACATACTGTATCTACAAACTCACGATGCATCAATCATGCGTTGTGCACACAAAACTATTTCAAATAGGAATCCGCAGCCAAATGCATATTAATTTAGAGGTCCTTGACAGTTTGAGAGCCACTGACGTAGAGAAACCTGTGGAGTGGTCTCTTCACGTGGCTTTGTGTGGGAGACACTGACAGCATGGGAAGAAGAAAACATTAGAAACTGTCAGTGTGAAAGTCACAGACGTGCGGGGAGGAGGATGTAAGCATTGCGAAGGGAACACATGATTGCGGAGGAGAGCTGCCTGGCTCTTTAGCAGCAAGCAGGAGACAAGTGAACAAGGAAGATAAACAATGAAAGAGACAGAGATAGACCTCCAGAGCAGTGTGTGAATTGATGGCAAGCTAAGCTCCGTTTATACAACGGTGACACATCATACAGCGGGCTAAATCATACTCCAAGATACTTACTCTAAGCAGCTGCCATCACAATCATGCCTTTTGCCAAGTGGAATGAAAAATGTTTGTTTATCCCAAGTGTCAATTTAACCCTCGGAGTGTAAAACTGTACCTGTTTTCAGGATGTTGTAGTGCAGCGAGGACATGAGGGGATGTACAGTAATCCTTTAAGGGCTAGCATATCTGTAAGCTATTTGCATCCTATTCACTGTTTCTCCCTGTCTTCTCCTATTGCTCTTTTGCATTCTCAAGCTCTTTATCGCTCTTTCCTTCTCTGCTACATTGGCTCTCTTTTTCAAATCAAATCAAATCCCTGCTCTTTTTCACTCACACTCTTTCTCCTCCCCTGAAACTCTCACCCTTCTCCTCCCCATTGTGCTTACAGCCTCTCTCACTCTTTGTATTGCTCTGGCCTCTGTTTCTATCCCTCTCACTCTCTCTCACTCTCACAATTTACACTTTGTTTCTTTGTAAGGAGCAGAGTGAGCACAATATAGAATTATGCTTTGGATCCCATTATGCTGGATGCCAAATTAGATGGTGACTGTGGAGTTAATATTCTGTCAGCCTGTCTCCATTTGAAACATTGTCCTCTCTATTAAATAAGAACACAAAAGGAAATACCACACATTTCATATGCAGTGCCAGTTTTCTATAACATGGTTCAAAGGGAGCAATTTCCATTTTCATACAAATAGCTTCTCTGTCTTTTTCAATCTGGCGACCACTGCCAGTACATTCCTGGACAATACGGTTTGAATCAATAAGCTGTGCTCAACAGGAACAATAATTGTCTACATTTTAAACATATTGTGCACCAACCAAAAAAACAAATGAAGTATGTAAAACCTGCATGTCAAGGCTGGTTAAATACTGTACGACCTCAGGTAATTTAGCATTAAAACAAATAAGAAAGAAAAAAAATCGTTGGCCCTGAACATACCTAATCCTATACATACCATGTATAAGATAAGATGTACAATGAGCAATTATTTAGCGCCATAGAGACAAAAATACAAAAGGCAGTCAAGCATCTCTTTCTTCTGTATCATAGTTGCTTTGTTCAACTTGCTTTGTTCAACTCGTTTAGAAAAATTCATTGGTATTCAGAAACAGTTTAATGAACTCCTCATGAATTGAGTGCCGTGATGGAAGACGTACAGGCAAGGCAAGGCAAAAGTATTGGTATCAAAATATACTTCAAGTACCAAAAATAAAAGTACTCATTATGCTGTGTCCCATTTCAAGTTAAAAAAATAGCAGATCCACAATCTCACGTTTTGCGATGTGACACGTTGTGAGCTTTTATTGGGCTGAAGTGGTTAATGTACTGTATGTTTTGTAATAATAATTAACTAGTACTGTAAAGTTTTCAAATAAGGACAATATATGAGATGTATTGGAATGGACGTAAAGTATTTAAAATTGGAAGTAAAAAATACCTCAAAATTGTACTTAAGTACATGCAGTATTTGAGTACATGTACTTGGTTACTTTCCACCACTAATTGAGTGGACAGCGCACTCCCTTTTGACGGTAGTCACAGAGGAAAAGCCATCTCTCAGGATTTAATCTGAGGTCAGCATGGGGGCATAAGGGTCCAGATGTGAGGGATCTTAACAAACACCCCATCACTGGCCACTTTGAGCCAAAACTTTTAAATTGGTAGCAGGAGCTTTAGAATGAGTGATGGACAAAATAAAGTGACCTCAAAGTATCTTCTTTTTTCTTTTAGAAATTCATTTTTTTCTGGTACCCTTCTGTGTTCTTTTTCCCCTCTGTTCTATTTTCTTTCATGTTCAGTCATGTGTAAAAGCCCATCTGCTTGTGTGTTTTCCATCTATGAATAGCGATAAGTAAGGTTACTACTGAAGATCAGAGGGGATACGGGAGGGAGTAAATGCACCCATTATTTCATCTGGCCTGGAACATCTCATGTTCTATTGTAAATGAACAGGATGCTTATTAGTATTCCGGGACTGAAAGGTGCTCTCACTGCTGCAGCGATGATGTAAAGGCCAATGGAAATCTGTTGCATATTCAAAAGGAAATGGGTTCCTAGTCAAGATGTGGTGTTAATTATTTTCACACTGAGAGGAGTACCATTGTGAACTCTTTGGGATATGGGTGGTGTAAGAGTTTTCATGTTCCCCAAACAGTGGGTGGAATTAGAAATGAGCTTAATAAATCTCCTCTGTCGCAGTGTGCTAGTATCAAGGGTTCCCAAAACAGTTGATAAATATGCATTTAATCTCCATGAAACAATTAAGTGTCCCTGGAGACTGTGGATGCACAATTACTCATTTGCCACATGCCTCGAGGCTGCTTTCCACAATCTATAATTGTATAACATTTTTGAAATGTCATTTCATTTGGAATACCTCCTGTAGTTGAAAATAGTCACAAAAAAGTAATGTGAGGTGAAAACATTTTCTTCTCCAAATAAACAACCCCAAACGTTATAATTGATAGTCAAAATAACAAGGTCTAGTGACTCTAGTCAAATTACAAGGACCATCACTTGACTGTAGCTATTATGGTGCAGCCCTAATAGTCAGCCACGATGTGAATCACACTAACTCAACTACACAGTGGGGAGTAACATTATTATTCAGTGTTTGTGCTCCATGGAATGTGTGACTCCAGATTCATGGTGTTTCTGCTTTGTCAAAAGTGAGCAGTGCCTGCTCACATAATGGATTGTTTCTTCCCTCTCAAAGACTAAAACAGAATTCACCTGCAACCTCTCTGTCTTTTGTTTGGCTATTTGTTTTGTTGTTGTTGTTTTTTTGCAGCTCTCTACGCCTTAACGCACAGGGTAGTCGGGATAAGGTGCCAGCCCCAAGGTTAGCTCAACAACATGTTTTCTTGAAATAATCTTTTCTAGACATTTATCTCCTTGCGGGTGTGTGGCTGATGGTGATCACTTTGGGGGTGGAGGAGTGGATTTAATATCCCCACCACCACCCCACCCGTGCCCTCTTCAACCCCACACGCCTGTCTAACAAAATCCTAACACACAGTTCACACGCTCTCACATCCACACCCAGCAGTGTTCATCTCCTTTGTCTCAGTTTGGCAGTGGCTGTTTTTGAGTGGTGCAACCCCTCCCTTACGGAGCTATGTGTGTGGCTGCCTGCCTGCCTGGCTGGGTGCCTGGCTGGGTGCCTGCCTGGGTGGGTCTGAGCACGAAAACAGCATAGTTGTTTTTCACCACCTGTGCGCAACCTAACACACACACAAACACACACGCACATATTAACTGTATATATGATGATTTTGGGTGTGCCAGTACAGTACAGTGACAGTACAGTACAGTAGAGGGTACAGTAGAGGGACCCCCACACGGTAACTCTGTCATTTCTCAACCGTTTCGGACGTGGGGCGGCTCGCCGGAATCGGCCTGGCCCCCTAGGCGCGTTCCTGGGGGTCTGGAACTTCTGGGGACCCACCGAGGACCCCCACACGGATTTGCACCACTCACTTCACACCAGTCATGTGCTTGTGTCTCAGCCCTCCTGCATCTCTCTGACTTCACTGGGGATATCAATAAAACACTTCAGATTTGGGATGTTCAACACTATCACATTCAACAAGAGTGCATAGTGAAGTGTGCTGTAGCACTAGACTTGGGTGTTGCAATTCTCATCTAGTATTGGTGAAATGTTGGATTTCCTCTCCCCTAGAAAAGCAAGAAGCAGTTAATGTATTTTTAAAATCTCAGCACTTAATGTCTAGGCCAGGGTTTAGATTTGATATCAACAGAATGTGTGTTGTTAAATGCTGCTAAGCAACATACTGTCCACTTGTAGCAGAAGTAGTTTTGTTAGTATAGGAGAGTTTGAAGTAATTTTTTTCAGTTTCACTGCTCAGGTACTGCTTTCTGGTATGGTACAGTAAAGACAAATTAATCATCCCTCCCAAGAAATACTCAATAACAATGTGCATACTCAGTGCAATGACTCATACTCAATATTTCACAAGATAAATGCTTAACACAAAACATGAAATATTATGCGTCACATTTATTTCAAACATCGATAAATCATATTTACTGTCAATGTTTCTGTTATCTGTCAATTTATACTTCTTTGCTCAACGTTTTTGTTGCTCGACAATTTTTTAAGGTGTTCCATCGAAAGGTTTTTAATTTGAAAGACCCTTATTTTCAATGTCAACTAAGCTGGAAAGGAAAGCAATTTACCTCAATGGAAACAAGCCATGGGCTTATTGGGTTATTAGCATTTCTTTTAAATAAATTGTGCTTTTTGCAAACTGTTCATAATCAATCAATCACATAAAACAGTAAATTATCATATACATTACATGAATGTAATGGGGAAAAAAATGAAAGAAAAACAGGAGAATAGGATGGGTAGAATGATGAGTGGGAAGTAACTCAGACAGGCTGTCTTTCGGTGGCCTGTCTAATGCCAAATGTAAACTAGAGGTGCTCCGATCAGGTTTTTTGGCCTGATCCCGATCAACGATTGTTTTTCTCGATCAGCCGATACCGATCTTGTGTGTAAGGGAAAAAATTGAATATTTCCAAAATTATTATATGTCAAAACCCACGTCAAAACAGTTCCTGTTCAGCTCTCACTGGACCGGTTCGCAGTCGAGTGTACAGTGGCTGGGATGAGGGTCAGCATCTCCAAATCTGAGGCCATGGTTCTCAGCAGGAAACCGATGGATTGAGACATTACCCCAGGTGAAGAAGTTTAAGTATGTCAGGGTTTTGTTTTGTTTTGAGTGAGGGGAGGACGGAGAAGGAGCAGCAGGGGCGGTATTGCAGTCGCTGTACTGCACTGTTGTGACGAAAAGAGAGCTGAGCCAGAAGGCAAAGTTCTCTGTCTACCGAGCAATCTTCGTTCCTACTCTCACCTATGATCATGAAGTGTGGGTCATGACCGAAACAATAAGGTCGCGAATACAAGTGGCCGAAATGAGTTTTATTCGATGTGTGGCTGGCATCTCCCTTAGAGATAGGGTGAGAAGTTCAGTCACACGAGAGAGACTCGGAGTAGAGTCGCTGCTTCTTTGCCTGGAAAGGAGCCAGCTTAGGTGGTTCGGGCATCTGGTTAGGATGCCTCTCGGGTGTCTCCCTAGAGAGGTCCTCGAGGCACATCCCACTGGGAGGAGACCCTGGGGCAGATTAAGGCGCAGTTGGAGGAAACACATCGACTCACTGGCCTTGATACGTCTTGAGATCCCCCAGGAGGAAGTCACTAATGTTGCTCCAGACTCTCCAGAGAGTCTGGAGCACTGAGGTGGAGCTGTTGCCCCCGCGAACCGACTACGGATAAGCGATTGAAGATGGATGGATGGAAAACTGTTCTTTTTTGTGAGGGGGAGAAAGTTTAGGCCTGTCACAAAGATGCAAATCCATATTATACTATATATCTGATCAGTTTCTCCAGATCGGGTAAATTGCCATTCATTGGAGTGAATATCGTCCGATCACCGTTCGGTGTCCAATTGATCATAGCACCTCTAATAAGCCTGTGCAAAACAGACAGACCAAACAACAATGAAAGAGTCACTGTGCGCCCTGCCAGCATTCTGGTCATCCCAGTGAATATATATACCCTGGAAGAAAAATGGCAGGACAAGATAACTGAAATGGGTAGAAACAAGAGTGTAGAAAGTACATTTGGAGGGGGGTAGGTGGGGCCTTAGTTAAGTCACATTTTCAGGGACAGAACGCAAATAGACCATCTAACATGAGCCAGCGTTATGATGACAATCCATAGATGGCAGAGCCCCTTTGGAAATGATCAACTGATAGCTGACGTAAACCAAGGGGAAAGTGTGTCATAGGGAGTCCTCTGCTGACGGTATTCATGGAATGAGTGCCATGTTTGGCCTTCCAGCTGGGATGGCCATTTTTAGTTGCTCTATGTGGCTTGATGTAGCTAATGAACGCAGGCTATTTCCCTCATCACATTGCCAGACCACAGACTTAAAAATACACCACCTCCTGTCCCCAGCGAAGCCAAGCTGGGAGGTGACCTGCTTACAGTATCACGCTTATCAAATACTCAATCCTGTTTTAGAGATAAGAAAATAACACCCCACTCGGCCCCTTGGGCTCAACTGGTCTCATCACTTACACGTGAGTCATTAGCACAGTGGTCCTCAACCTTTTTACCAGCTGCTGTGTAACAGCTGAGCTGGTTTATGATCGATCACTTTGCCTTTCTGTACTAGCAAGCTATCTTTCTCATTGGCTGCCGTATAGTGGCCCTACTAGTTTTTATTTCTAGGACCCCCTGATTTGCATCCGGGCACGGACCCCCATTTTATACAGTTTACTCTCTGGAACCCCAATCTACACTGTAAAATCCTCCTCAGTGTTAATTTAACTGTGAGAGTTACAGATCTGTAAAGTTCCATTGGGATCCCTGGTGTGACCCGATGTTGAGGGTCATCAGTGCAGCGTGGGAAATTGACGCTTCACTGGTGTGTTTCACAGTTTTAGCGCTCCTTCAGCAGCCTTTGCGTCAGAACTTTGAGATAGTTGAGTCTTCTTTCACTTTCTTCCCGTGTTTGGTGCCCCCCCCCCGACCACCCCCCCAAGGTTGGTGCCCTATGCTGCAGCACCTAAAGTCCTTCTATTAAGCCTGCCCTGGTGGCGGGGATTGAACCAGTGACCTTTCAATGACAGGACACTCTCACAAACCACAGGACCCCTGTCATGCAACCTGATCATGGCACTGACCTAATAAACTTAGAGGGCTGGAGAATTTAGCAGGTCTTTTAAATTTACTGCCAGATTTATTTCTCTGTTCGTTTAGCTTCTGCCATGTTCGTTTGTCTTACCTTTTCAGCATTTATTTATTTATTATGTTATCGCTCCCCTGGTCGATCGCCGACATGGACACATGCGCTGTGTTCATGGGAAAATAAATATCCATTTGGACATGGCGTTCCCGATTTAGAGTCGTTTGAAAACAGTGTGCCTTGCGGCAAAACACAGCGGCAAATAAACAACGGACAAATAGCCATTTCCGCGTTTCCAAATGACTGGGGCCGGATCAGGGTGTAAATTTGCAATCATCTGTATTTCCCTTTCCTTCAAGACTGTAACTCTGGTGTTTTTACACAAGATGGTGCTGTCCTTGGCAGTCAGGTCCAAAGTCGTAGAAGTCAACCGTGGCAGTAAATGAGTTAAACACAGCATTGTTTCCGACTACAAATTAGACGTTTGATATTTTCACTCAGAGGCGTAATTGTGAACCTTGA